>NC_057940.1:6070338-6252838 GCF_018555375.3 Anguilla rostrata | reverse complement strand
AATGATATATTCTGCTATGCTGAAACGTACACTACACCGACACTCTATCTCTCCACAGTGATAAGAGGTATCTGGGTGCGGGACGGCTGGAGGAGGACGGGGACGCCCTGCTCCTGGGCTGTCCCAGCACCATGTCCCGGCAGCAGCTCTACCCGTCCCCCTGGGCGCCCCTTTCCAAAGAGGGCGTCCGGTTCCGGGGCGACGAGCTCTACCCCCAGGAGGAGCCCTTGAACTTCTGCAAGTCCTCCGCCAACGGGCCGAGGGGGGGCCCGAGCCAGGAGAGCCCGTGGGCGGGGCGGGGCGCCCTGGGGGCGGGGAGGCACAGGGCGGGACACTACAGCAAGCCTCCCGGTTGCCACGGCGACGGGAGCGACGCCTGCCTGGCCAAGCTGTACGGCGGCCCGCAGGCCGCGGGGGTGTCGGGTTGCCGCGGCGACGGCGGCGGCGTGAAGGCGGAGAACGGGTTCGAGTGCGGGTACGACGGGCGGGGCGGGGCCACGGTGAAGACGGAGCGCGACTCCGATTCGGAGAACGGCTGCGACCTCTACGGGGCGGGGCCCCACGCCGGCCTGTGGGGGCGCAAGGCGGGCGCCGAGCGGCGCTACGGGACGGGGTACGCCGAGGGCCCCCCGCTGAAGACGGAGGCGGGCTACTGCGAGCTCTACTCCCCCTGCCACCGGGGCAAACCGGCCCTCAGCCCCACCTTCGCCCAAAACCTGGGCCTGGGGGGCGGCCGGCCCCTCAAGTGCGTCCTGAACAGAGACCTGTCCCTGTTCGGCCCCCAGCGGCCCCCGCAGGCCGACGCCCAGTGCGCGGGCCAGGCCGGCGGCTGCGTGGACGCCCAGCTGTACGGGGGCGGGGCCCCGGACCACAAGGCCTTCCTGCAGCAGGACTACAAGCTGACCTACGAGTTCCGGAGCCACAGCCTGGCCCAGTCCATCAAGCAGGAGCCTCTGGACTCGCCCACCTGGTCTGACGGCGGCCAGGACGTTAGCCACGCTCCCTTACTGCGCAGCCTCATGCCCAACTGCGTCATGAGCGCGGTGGGGAACAAGTCTCTCCCTTACGGCTACATGCAGTGAGCAGGAGGCTGCCCAACCCTAATTCTGTTTCTGGAGGTCTACTGTCCTGTAGGGTGTCACTCCGACCCTAACAACACAAGTCTCATTCAAGAGCTAGAGCAGGGCTGCCCAACCCTGTTCCTGGAGATTTATCGTCCTGTAGGTTTTCACTCCAACCAAAACAACTCAAACCTCATTCAACTGCCCAACCCTGTTCCTGGAGATCTACTGTCTTGTAGATTTTCACTCCAACCAAAACAACTCAAACCTCATTCAACTGCCCAACCCTGTTCCTGGAGATCTACTGTCCTGTAGATTTTCACTTCAACCAAAACAAGTCAAACCTCATTCAACTGCCCAACCCTGTTCCTGGAGATCTACCGTCCTGTAGGTTTTCACTCTAACCCTAAAAAACACACCTCATTCAACAGGTAGATCAGAGCTGCCCAATCCTGATCTCATTGGGCTGCACTAATTAATAGAATCAGGTGTGCCAAATTAGGGTTGTAATGAAAACAGCAGATGCACAGGAACATGATGATGCAGTAGAATGCAGTGCATTTAAATACAGTGTATACAGAATAGAATGGCTTGTATTTAATCAACATTTATCATTAAATTGTATGTATAATTAAATGCAGGTACAGTAGAACTTCTGAGCAACAGACTGGCCACTGAACAGAACAGGGTACAAACACAGAACTAAGCGATTTCAACTTTTCAAGCTCCATGTTATACAATAAATAGATTCTCTTTGTCATTAAGGCAAACAGGCAAACTGAGGCAAACAGTGGGCATTAAATGTTAATTAGTTACTCTTTCAATTAAACAAAAAAAAACTGGAAATAGCCTACACTTCTCTGTAAACCTGTTTGTTGCATCTAAAATATCTAAAGTCATCCACTTTAACAACAATAGTGAAACAAAGACCACAGTGCCCTTTTCTGTGCAATAAAACTTGATTTTTTAATACATTTTATTGACCCCTTTCACAAATGCATTTATTCATTAATAATGCAGGAAGCCATAGAGGTTGAGCCGGGTCATCAGAAACTGCCTGTGCATCGCTGTTGCCCTGGCGATGTATCCTTGCTGATGTCTTATTACTGCACAGCGAGAAACTATTTGCCCCATTCATCGGAATCGGAAGACATTTTGGTTCATTTTGACTTGACTTTCACAGTTGTGAATATTTCAGTTTTGAATGACCCCCATTTCCAGTGGTTTCTCAGGTTCTATTGTACTTATTTTTGTCTTCACGGACAGTTGTAGATGATAGCTTCTGAACTCCTCAAACCTATGTTCATGGAGAAAATCACATGAAGTAAACCTTGTCTGTGCTTTAGTTTTAAGTTAGGCTCAAATGTTGATTGAATCTATACTGCATTTACATTAGGAAAAGGATCAGTTACATTATGCATCAGTTGTCTCCATTAATAATTTTCGACATAAAAATGTATAATATGATTCTACGTTGATATGATATATTTTAAAATATACTCAAATTGCCTAAAATTGTATTGATTGAAGAATTAGTCAGTGGAATAATTTCTAAAGTATGCATTTTGATATTACTTTAGACATAACATAGACAAATATTTCTAAAATACAGTATTTTAGAGCTCATAAATGACCCTTTTTGGCCACAGATTTCTGATCCATAAGGGTGGAAACAGAAGTGAGAGGAGCCGTTCTGGTAAATATGTGGATAACTCAGGTTTAACAAGTTTAGTGTTGTAGATCTGTAAATGTTTGTGGTGAAATGTACATTAATATCATAATTGTAGTTTTTATTGAAGCACTTTTAAAGAAGAATTGCATTAAGGATGTTAAGATTCACGTCATGTTTGTGTTGTTGTATATTGTCTATTTTGTTAGGATCTTAGGTATAAATATGTATTTTGTCAAGGCCACATTTGTTTGGATACAATTTGACCATTTTTATGAAAGAACAATCATACACACTTACAGAGAGCGAGAGAGGGAGGGAGAAAAAGAGAGAGAGATTTTAATTTCATTGGAGGATACATTTTGAATAAACTGCATCATGATTCATTAAAGTTAGATATGCTGTCCATTCCTGAGCAGCTTCCATTACACAACCCCAGAGGAAACCAGCAGAGTTGTGTAAATGTAGCAGTTAAGAAAACAACCCCAATTTTCAAATAACTGAGGTACAGGGGCGGCATTATAAGGGCTTACAGGTAACTGTCATGTTAAAAAAAAGTGCAGTCTTGTTTGTAGACCAGCACAGATATGAAAACATTGAATCTCCTATTAAAGTATACTTTATTGAGAAACGTCTTTGAGCAAAGTCATTAGATGTATCTTAATGCACTCAGGCGTTTATAATGACAGTGACAATCGACTGTGATTTGTACTGTGTGCTTTTTTACTGCCATATAAAGTGCCTAAAAATTCAATGCGAAAAAATTATTCTCAAGTTAAAATATAGAGAATGCCTATGTACTTTTCCTTTAAATTATATGGCATTATTGTTTTACCACTCAGATGTCAAAAAACATCTCAGATCAGCAATATCAAGATACAGTAACCGCCAAACACACACAAATATGCACATTTAAATAGACACACATACATTTATAAACGATTTCAGGTTTTAAGAAATGCAATGATCCTATGCTCTCTCATTTTCTTTCTCTCAGTCTCTCTGTAATTCAACTTTTGACAAAATATTTCACAATTTTAAAAGTAATAGTTCTCAGTTTTGACTTTAAATAATGGCACTAGCTTTATAGAAAATGTTTAAATATAATATAGATTATAACCTTCTCTTAAAATCAAAATCACTTAGTGAGGAAAAAATGGCTCACGTAGAATTACATGAGCATTTAAAATGACAAGGTTGAGGCATGTTTAGGACACAGACACAAAAGTTAAATTTATCCTCTGTTGTTTTATCCTGTGTTTTCTTTTTAGTGTATTTTAGAGCACTTTTTTCACACTGTTGTGGTTCACAGCCAGTCAGAGTCTGTTCCATGTGACTGTGTGTTCAGTGTTACTGCTACCTGGATATAATATTGAGTAATGTTATTAACAACTGTAAACGTCTTACTTGCTTGTCTTGTTTGTGAATTTTTTTTTTAAGTTGTACCGTCCATTTTATTATATTTATTTTCAATATACTGGCAGAAATGTTTATTTAAAATGTATGTTTTTAACTTGTGCTATTTTACAAAAAAATAAAAGATAAATAAATCATTCAGTACATTTTTAAATAAATTAACCGGTAAAAGGCACGCTAGCTCTTTGGCCAACGTTGTAGCTGCAAAGCAGCATCTATTCAGTTTTGGATTGGAGCATTTCCTCAGTATTTTTCTGTACTTTTTAAAAATAAAAAGCAAACCTTCTACTACACTTGTGTGTGTCACTTAGCTTGTTTCATCATTTCTACCAGCTTTACATATGTTGCAACTCTAATGCTCATTTTTTGAAGGGGGTGAGGGGGGAATTAAGGTGAGTTAAAAAGGGGTAAAAATTGATTATGATGAATTTCAAAAAGCACACCTATGACTGGGGCTTTGTAGGCTATTTCAGAACGGACACAACTGCAGTCAGTTTCCTCACAGAACTGATACTAACTTTTATACCGTTTTTCTATATATACAGTATATCTCTGTAAAAACTGTGTATAAAAAAAGAGTATAACTACATTTTCCAGTCTGCTGCCAGACAAGAACCAGAACAGATACGTAGGAGCACTGCCCAGTGAATGCGTAATGGGGCATAAATTCTATAAGACAGTTCCTTTGCATGACACTGGGTAATTGAAAACTGGACCTTCGGTGCTGGCAAAAGGCTTTTTACGCAGGGGTCCTTTTAAAACTGGAAACAGACTGTGGGACTGAAGAAAGTATATTGAATGAAAGCAGACTTCTTTTTGTTCACAATGTGATGAGATGTTGAGGTGGTGACCAAGTCATATTTTTAAGTCTTAAGTACCATAGAAAGCTAATTATACATGAAGGAAGACAACAACAGCAACAATTTACAGCATCTGCACAACAAACAATGGGATCAAGTAGAAATATTTGTTAAGTAAGTTTTACTCAACAATATTAAAACTGTTATTTAAGAAAAAGCTAAACGCTGTGAATCACCCTTTCAGCGTTTGCAAATTTAGTTTTCCATTATGGCTCAGTCTTGCCAGTGTGTTTAAAAAAACAAACAAATTTTGTTTTGTTTTGATACTGGCTGCAGGCTCATGCCACAAGTAAGCATGCTATTCTCCCCTTAAAGATATTTTAACACAAAGCGGGCTCATTTTCTTTGTCTCATTTCTATAAATGGGTGACTAGTGGTCAATACATTATGCAGTCAGTACCATGTCGATTTTACCTGCCAGTTTAGGATTTAATCAATTTTTTAAAACTCTAAAAGATTCTTATCGCTAACTAAATCCTCTTCCATTTAAAACATTAGTTGCATCAGTTAATCTGACAGATTAAAAATCCTGTAATGTTAATAATGGGCATTTATTCACAGTGGTATATCTTGTGTATATATACCTGATGTAAAGTGGCTTTAAGGCTGTGAGTTTATGTATTAAATTATTTATCCTTATTTCACCAGGGAAAACCCCACTGCCATCAAAATCTCTTGCAAGGGGTATCTGACAAAAGACAAAGTTACAAAGGCAAGTCAGAAATCAATGAACATAAATATGCGTTTAAGACCAATAGCCTGTTATTTACAATTCGGAGGTTGCAATTACCATGACCAGAATGCACATTGGGCCCCTAGGTCAGAATTTGAGAACCCCGTCACTAGATAATACAGACCTTCCACGGTATACAAATGTACATACATGGGTGTTTTACAATTTTATTTTTGTTAATATTCCCATTTCGAACTACAAATTAGTTGAAATTAAAATAAATATAATAAAAATAATAAACACAGCGTAACTATATTTGCGGTCAGAAACTACAAAGCCTACAATGCAACGCGCCATCATTAGTTTGGAGGTCGAAGCTGTCAGCGGTGTGCAAGAAACCATCGACCACGAAAGGATGCTTGAAATTCAAATGTAATGGATGTTTAATCTGATTTAACAACATATGATTTAACTGCTCCTTAACAGTAGCGACGGAAAACCTCACACAGGTAGGACCACAACGCAAATTTTAACATAACGACAAAACGCGTAATCTAACGGTTTCTAGATCAGTGGATGTTTACAGGCTCGCTGGCTAGCATGTACATTATTTGGCCTGCGTATTTACCATACAGATTATTTTGATTGCACAACGTAACAAGGCAGGTAGCTAGCTAGCTGGACATTATTGGTTCTTATTTTTAGGGGTACTCTTATCAGAGCTTACTAGCCAGCTAGCAGTAGCTGTTAGTTGGGCGGCATTCAGTGGGTTCGCCAGTCTTCTTCCTCGAGAGGTAATCTAACTGATTTGAATGAAATAATAATCTAGTCTATTGCTAGCTAATGTTACTTTTCGCCGTATTGACATCTAGCTAGGTTTATCGAATGCAACCGAATTAACAACTCTAGGGGCAAAGCATACTGGCTTTTCCTCGATAGCGGCATATGCCAGCGTTTATTTTTTTTACCATCAGGTGGCCAGTTTTAAAGCTGTCAGACGCTCAGCTCAAGCTGTGCGTGACACGGCCAGCTACCGATAACGCCTGATGTTGTGATGACGACACGCCCTCATTGTTTCTTTGCTCCCTGCTAGTTTACGCCATTTTCTGCTGTTGTGCGTTTACATAAATTAATTATCAGAGTTCTTTGGCTGAAATTAACTATATGATTACGACAAGTAATTCACAAACCCAGCTTGCTGACTAATGTTAATAAGTTCCACGTGACCTTGTACTAACTCACAGGCAGACAGACACGCCTGTTTTCATTTCTTATAGATGAATTTAATATTTTTTGGTAAGAAGTCACCGAATTTAAACTGATTTTCTTACCTTCCGACTACGTCGTTCAATTTAAATGATCATTAGTACAAAGAATAATGTTAATGCAAGTTAACATTAATATAATTTGAAATTAGCGTTACATGTAAAATTATTAATAAAATGTTATATTTTTCAGGTACACAATTAACTGTTAATAATATATATTCTTGACTGTCTGTACTTTGATTATGCTTTCAGTATATTTAGGTCTATTAATAAAACGTTAGCATAAAAGGGGTAACTTTTTAGACAAAGCTGCTTAGGCGTTGTATCCAAAATCAGTTTTCTCACAGGAACTAACGTGCATATTTTTGCGGTTACATACGGAATTTGGAGTCATGCCTGTTAATATCCTGTTGAGAAATGTGCCGCTAGTGTGTTGTGTTCTTGAATGCAAAGCCTGCAGTTGTCATGGAGGAGACGGATAGGGAGGCCTTTGCCACTTCGGTGCAGCGGGTCGCCGGCATGTTGCAGCGGCCGGATCAGCTGGACAAGGTGGAGCAGTACCGCCGAAGAGAGGCGCGCAAGAAGGCCTCCGTGGAAGCCCGTTTGAAGGTAACGCGCGACAGAACATACGGCTACCCTCTCACGTGTGCACGCGAGCATAAGTACGCTCCCTCTACTGGTCTTTATCTATTACCTTTATCAGTCTCTCTCTATTTGTGTCTGCATATGTCTCTCTGTCAAACTTATGTGTTTACTATGATAGTAATTTTTAAATGGGATGCTGGAAAAGCCTCATGTAATTACGATTTAGCACGTGTGAAGGCAGTAAGGATCCGCGGCCCCACAGAATAAAAATGTGTTGGTATTAAATCAAAGCTGGTGACCCTCCATGGTCTTCCTCCCCTAGGCTGCTATCCAGTCCCAGCTGGACGGGGTCCGGACCGGACTCTGCCAGCTCCACAACGCCCTGGAGGACGTGAAGGACATCCAGAGCTCCCTGGCGGACGTCAGCAAGGACTGGAGGCAGAGCATCAACACCATCGAGAACCTGCGGGAGGTGAAGGACGCCGTGGTGCAGCACAGCCAGCTGGCCTCCGCTGTGGAGAACCTCAAGAACATATTCTCAGGTACAGACCACCACAAACCACAAGAACATATTCTCAGGTACAGACCACCACAAACCACAAGAACATTTTCTCTGGTACAGACCACCACAAACCACAAGAACATATTCTCAGGTACAAACCTCAAGAACATATTCTCAGGTACAGACCACCACAAACCACAAGAACATATTCTCAGGTACAGACCACCACAAACCACAAGAACATATTCTCAGATACAAACCTCAAGAACATATTCTCAGGTACAGACCACCACAAACCACAAGAACATATTCTCAGGTACAGACCACCACAAGAACATATTCTCAGGTACAAACCTCAAGAACATATTCTCAGGTACAGACCACCACAAACCACAAGAACATGTTCTCAGGTACAGACCACCACAAACCACAAGAACATATTCTCAGGTACAGACCACCACAAACCACAAGAACATATTCTCAGGTACAAACCTCAAGAACATATTCTCAGGTACAGACCACCACAAACCACAAGAACATGTTCTCAGATACAGACCACCGCTAATCTCAAGAACATATTCTCAGGTACAGTCCACCATCTAGGGTACAAACCACCATGAACCTCAAGAACATATTCTCACGTACAAACCACCGTGAACCTCACCACACACCCTGTGTGTTTATACCTGTGTGTGTATGTGTGTGTGTGTGTGTTTACACCTGTGTGTGTGTGTGTGTATGTGTGTGTGTGTGTGTTTATACCTGTGTGTGTGTGTGTGTGTGTGTGTGTGTGTGTGTATGTGTGTGTCAGTGCCGGAGATCGTGCAGGAGGCTCGGGAGCTCATCGAGCAGGGCGAGCTGCTGCAGGCGCACCGCAAGCTGATGGACCTGGAGTGCTCGCGCGACGACCTGATGTACGAGCAGCACCGCATGGACAGCCGCAGCGCGCACGACACGGGCCTGATCCGCGGCTACTTCGGCGACGTGCAGCGGCTGTCCGAGGAGCTGGCCAAGCAGCTGTGGGTGGTGCTGCAGCGCTCGCTGGTGACGGTGCGCCGCGACCCCACCGTGCTGGTGTCGGCGGTGCGCGTCATCGAGCGCGAGGAGCGCACCGACCGCCGGGCGCTGGACCGCCAGCGGCAGACGGGCTTCCTGCCGCCGGGCCGGCCCAAGCGCTGGAAGGAGCGCATGTTCCAGGTGCTGGAGGGCACGGTCAGCGCCCGCATCGAGGGCTCGCAGTCCGACACGCGCGAGTCGGACCGCATGTGGCTGGTGCGCCTGCTGGAGGTGGCCCGGCGCAACGTGCTGGACGACCTGGTGGTGGTGCGCCACCTGATGGTGCAGTGCTTCCCGCCGCACTACGACACCTTCCGCGTCTTCTTCCACCTGTACCACCGCGCCCTCTCCGCCCGCGTGCAGGAGCTGGCCGCCGACGACCTGGAGGCCAACGAGATCGTCTCCCTGCTCACCTGGGTGCTGCACACCTACGACAGGTACGCGCCTGCCCGCGTGCCGTAGACCCCCCCCTCGTCTCCCTGCCCGCGTCCCGTAGAACCCCATCGTCTCCCTGCTCACTTCCCGTAGACCCCCATCGTCTCCCTGCTCACGTCCAGTAGACCCCCCTCGTCTCCCTGCCCGCGTCCCGTAGACCCCCATCGTCTCCCTGCTCACCTGGGTGCTGCACACCTACGACAGGTACGCCCGCTCGTGTCCTGTAGACCCCCCACAGGGCAAAAGTGCAGTTACCACCAGGCCCTGCTCCCGGAGATCTGCTGTCCTGTAGGTTTACGTTCCAACTGTAACAAAGGGCATTAGTGAGGTCGGGCACCGATTGGGCAATTAGGCCTGGCTCACTGTTGGCTTTCCAATCGATCCTAAAGGTGTTGGATGGGGTTGAGGTCAGGAATCTGTGCAGGCTAGTCAAGTTTTTTTCACATGGATCTTGACAAAACAATTTCTGTATTGACCTTGCTGTTTGCCCGGGGGCATTGTCATGCTAAAACAGGAAAGGGCATTAGCAGTCTGTGGTCTTTTTTCACCACTGATTATGTTCAGGTTTTTTCATCCATTTTTTAAATGACACTGAAATCAAAATATGGAATTATGGGAGAACTGTGGTATTGGTCTTGTAAAGAGGAAGGGATGAGAGGCATTAATCCATTATTAGAATATTAGCCCGTGAGGTCTCTTAATGCATTAGTTGGCTCAGTGTTCAAATGCTTGTTGTAATAAAAAATGAATGCACAGCAATATAGTGTTTTATCCTTCCTCATTGATATTGATGAAGGTGAAGCCTGGGCCTATAATTTAGTGAGCCACTCTTGTTTTCAATTGTTCTTCTTTGATTTACAAAATATCTCTCATTGTCATTGTTGACCCCGTGGTTTGCATTTGAAATGGATGCAATGATTCAATGATTTTAATTGAGCGGCGCTATTAGCTGAAGTTGAAGCGACTGTGTTTTAAAGAGCTGGGACGATGCTGTGTGCGAGTTGTGCAGAGCAGTGCATTATGGGGACTGAGACAGTGCAGCCCAGACAGGAAACGTGTATCGGGTCGGGGGGGTTGGGGGGTGTTAGCGGTGTGTGGGGTAATGGGGCTGGCGGAAACCATGTCGTTTGTGTCCCATTTTGCGCTTCCCCCTGTCTCACGATGTGGTGTCAGACCCATCAGAGGGCAATTAACTCCGCGTTTTAGAGATAAACCCGTCCCGTGCCACGACGGGGGGACGGTTGAGCATGCGATCCCAGCCAGACCGGCGCGTCTAATCTGATAATTGCACACGTAAATGCACATCGCGTGTCCCAGCGCGCGGGACTCTGCCCAGATTAATGTTCGGATTAATACACGGCAGCCTGCTGCTGCTGACAGCTACTGTACTACCACGGGCCCCGCCACTTAATGCACTGTATGATAGCGATGAATGGGAATCAGACATGGAGTAGGAATGTCTCAGATCGTGCGTGCACACGCGAAACCTTCTACACACACACACACACGGGGAGGGGATTGTTCCGGAATGTCCTCGCTACAGCGGAGCGGTGCTGTGCAGCCATTGGCTGACTGTCGCTGATGCTCATTCACAGAAATGTGATGTGACAGTCACCTTGCTCGAAGATGCATTAGCAGTTCTCCGCTTGGCGTTTGCACACTCTGTTTACAAGAGTGAGCATTCCCTGATCAAGCCACGCTGCTGCCCTATACAGAGAGCTCTGTATATTATTGGAATGCAGTGCATTGTGGGAGTTTTGGGTGGCCAGGCCTCAGTGGAGTTGTGAATTAATACACACACTGAACACACCGTGACCTGGAATAACAGCCCTGTTAGGTCCCTGTCTCAGCATACACCAAAAGACTGAAGTATGTATGTGCGGTTGTAGACAAATGTGTGTTTGTGTTTGTATGCGTGTGTGTGTGTGTGTGTGTGTCTGCTATGACAGTTCTCTCTCTTTCTCTTTTTCTCTCTCCTTTCTCACTCTCTCTCTCTGTCTTTCTCTCTCAGTGAGGAGATGATGGGGCATCCGGAACTCTCTGCTGAGTGCGACATCAACCAGCTGGAGCCGCTGCTGCCAGAGGAGGTGGTGGATGAGCTACTGAGCAAATACATCCAGACCTTTACAGTGAGTAACGCTAACACTTTTACAGTGAGTACTGCGCTATGCTAACCAGCTAATACCTTCACAGTGAGTAACGCTAACACTTTTACAGTGAGTACTGCACTATGCTAACATGCTAACGCCCTCATAGTGAGTGCTGCCCTATGCTAACCCGCTAACATTTTCACAGTGAGTACTGCCCTGACACATTAGTTCTGATCTCTGTCACACTCCTGCAAGATTGCCACTTGTTACATTGCACTTTACTCTTTTTGCCCCAATGACGGCATAGACGTGCTTCCCTCAGTGAGCTGTGTGTGTGTGCGTGTGTGTGTGTCTGTGTCTGTGTATGTGTCTGTTTCAGTCTAACATCACCGGCTGGCTGCGGAAGGCTCTGGAAACAGACCGGAAGGACTGGTATAAGGACACCGAGCCAGAGGCGGACCAGGACGGCTACTACCAGACCACCCTGCCTGCCATCGTCTTCCAGGTCCCTCCTCTACCCATCTCTTCCTCTCTTTCATTTCTTCCTCCCTCCCTCTCTCTCATTTCCTTATTTTATTAAGCCAGTATTTCAAAATAAAATATTTGTGCAGGTATATTTGTGCAGGTATACTAATTTTATTTGAAAAGTCACTGCATTATATAAATATGAATCATATGCTTATTTTTTTTAATTTCAACTATTAATATGCATTTAAATGGAAAGCACACAGCCCTGAGCAGATCCATTTGTCACTGAAGTCTCAGTTGTTTTTTTGGGTTCTTATGGTCTGTCTCCCCTCTGGGGTTCTTATGGTCCGTCTCCTCTCTGGGGTTATTATGGTCTGTCTCCTCTCTCAGATGTTCGAGCAGAATCTCCAGGTGGCGGTGCAGATTAACGAGACCTTCAAAGACCAGGTGCTGCAGCTGTGTCTGAAGCAGATGACCTCCTTCTTGCACAGGTGAGATGGATGCTACGCTCCGGCCCTCCACGGGGAGTCCCCGGTCAGACAGGTCAGACTCACCGAGACTCCACACCAAGGAGCACCTTCTGTCTTTACTGTGTCCCCAAACTGTGCTCCACTCTTTTTTTTACATTTGGCATATCCTGTAGATGGGATTTTATTTTCATTGTTTATTTTTTTCTTCATTTTTTATCTTCGTGTGTGCCACTGAAATGACAGATTTCAGCATTGTTTGTTCAGTGCATTTGTGTTTTGCAGATCATTGTGGTTTCTTGCAGGTGCATTGTTGTGTTTCTCATCATTGTTGTGTTGCAGTGATTGGTTGCAGGTCATGTGTGTTTATGTTTGTATTTCTGCAGGTGTATTTTTGTATTTCTGCAGGTGTATTTTTGTGTTGCGTGCATTGTTGGTTCAGGTATTTGATTCTGCAGGTCATTGTTGTTTGCAGGTGTTTTATTTTTGCAGGTTTGTATCTGCAGGTATTTGTTCTGCAGGTGCATTGTGATCTGCGGCATTTTGTTTCTGGTGCTTGTTGTATTCTGCGGTGTACTGTTGTTCTGCAGGTGCATTTGGTGTGTAAACGCCCCCTCTCAGAGTAACGTTGAACTGTGCAGGCCGAGGAGGGCGCGCTACAAGGAGGATCACCTGCGGGACCGGCAGCTGCCCCAGTGCTACGTGCAGTACATGATCGCCCTCATCAACAACTGCCAGACCTTTAAGTGAGTCTCCCCCCCCTCTGCTGCGGTGTTCAGTGTCTTCTGCACATTCCATCGCTGTTGCTGCTCTTACTGCAGCACGCAGTTCAGCGCGGCCCGCTCAAGAATTCATTTCGGTTCAGTGTCTTAGTCCTGGGCAAAAGCAAAAACCTGCCCCCACGTCAGCCGTTTTGGGTTAAGATTGGACACCCCTGCTGTACAGACACAACCCAGCTAATGCACAATGTATCACAGTGTTACTGGAATGTTTTGTTAGTGGTATAACATCGCCACAACATGGCAGCAACATTGTGAGAATGTTTCGTATTGGCTGGGTAGCCGGTGTCTAGTGTGGTCTAGAGAGAGAGGTGATCGCTCCCAGTCCGGATGTAATCCCTGCTATGTGCGTGCGTACGCTATGATGGTAAAAGAGTCTGTGTCATCAGAAACAGCAGCAGTGTGCTCGATTCTCTCCTCAGGGAGTCGATAAGCAGCCTGAAGAGGAAGTACTCCCACTCCATGGAGCCCACGGCCAACGACGCCGCCATCGAGAAGACCCTGAGCGAGGTGGCCAAAGATGGCTGCCAGTTCCTGCTGGACGAGGTCTTCCTGGACCTGGAGGTAGGCGGGAGTTAACAGCACCTGGCTCTCCAGACGATACCCTGCAGACACAGCGCCCTCCAGGACTGGAGTTAAACCTGCAGACTGGTCCTCAGCGGAGTAAACTGCGACCTCAGCCCTCCAGGACTGGAGTTAAACCTGCAGACACTGCGGCCCCCAGGACTGGAGTTAAACCTGCAGAACTGCGGCCCTCCAGGACTGGAGTTAACAACAGACCTGCGGCCTCCAGACTGGAGTTAACCTGCAGGCACTGCGCCTCCAGGACTGGAGTTAAACCTGCACCTGCGCTCTCAGACTGAGTTAACCGACACTGCGGCCCTCCAGGACTGGAGCTAAACTTGCAGACACTGTGGCCCTCCAGGACTTGAGTTTGAGCCCCCTGGTACTGTGCGTAAGAATGTGAGCAGTGTGAGCTGTTCTGGGTAATGCAGTTCTACCTGCTTCCTCTCCTGACTCGACCCTCCTCTCTGCAGCATCACCTGAGCGAGCTCCTGACCAGGAAGTGGATTACGGGCTCCCATGCAGTGGAAACCATCTGTGTGACCGTGGAGGACTACTTCAGCGACTTCTCCAGGATTAAAAAGCCCTTCAACTTGGTGAGTCACTCATTGGCTAAAGAGTCTGTACACCTTGTTTACAAGGCCTAAATCCTTTGCTGATTGGAAGGAAATCCCAAAAAACCAGCAGAGGCTGCAGCCCTCTAGGACTGGAGTTTGAGATCCCTGATTTTTTCCAAAGGATTTGTGGCTTTTGAGTACTGCATCTGTAGAGTGTGTGTGTGTGTGTGTGTGTGTGTTTGACAATGTAGTGTGTATGCTGTGATAATGGTGTGTGTCTGAGTATATCAAGCTGTGCATGTGTGTGAGTGCACACCTGCTGAACCTCTTGTTTACCCTTTGGCTGTGTGTGTCTGTGTGTGTGTGTGTGTGTGTGTGTCTGTGTGCCTGTGTGCGTGCCTGCGTGTGTGTGCGTGCGTGCCTGTGCGTGCGTGCATGGGTGTGTGCGTGCCTGTGTGTGTGTGTGTGCCTGTGCGTGCGTGCCTGTGTGTCTTTGTGTGTGGTGCTCGTGCTGCGTACGTGCTGGTGTGTCGTGTGTGTGCGTGCGTGCGTGGGTGTGTGTGCGTGTGTCTGTGTGTGCGTGCCTGCGTACGTGCGTGGGTGTGTGTGCGTGTGTGCCTGTGCGTGCGTGCGTGGGTGTGTGTGCGTGTGTGCCTGTGCGTGCGTGCGTGGGTGTGTGTGCCTGCGTGCGTGCGTGCGTCTCAGGAGATGACCAGCGAGGCCCACCGCAGGGTGGTGGTGGAGTACGTGAAGGCGGTGATGCAGAAGAGGATCAGCTTCCGGAACGCGGACGAGCGGAGGGAGGGGGCGGACAGGATGATCCGCGAGGCGCAGCAGTTCAAGCTGCTCTTCAGGAAGCTCTCTCCTGCAAGTAGCTGCTCCCCCCTGTCCCAACACCGGCACTGCTGTCCCCCCAAATCCATCACACCATACCCCCTCTGTCTGTCCCGCAGGACCGCAGTGAGAAACACTGTAGTTTGAAAGGGCATTTTTTAATCTGGAGAAAACAACAGTGGGCCTAGTTTTGATCCCTTCGTAAGATTGAAAGTTACGCATTTTGAGTTTGGTTCAGTTTAACAACGCCTTCCCTCTGTACGCACCTGTTGGGGATGCTGGTGGGACTGTTCACCTTTATGCTTCTCTGTACAGAAATTCCTTTCTATTGCATCACTTCCTGTCGAAGCGGACTTGCTTCCTGTTGCCCGTTTTTAAACGGTGTCTTCCCGCAGGACGAGGACAAGGAGTGGCTGTGCGATTCCATCACGGGCATGGCTGAGGTGTTCAAACTCACAGACCCCACCCTGCTCTACCTGGAAGTGTCCACACTGGTGTCAAAGTACCCCGATATCAGGTCGGCAGGCTACCCCTACACACAGGCACATACACACACTCACACACACACACACACTCGCACAAAAGTTTCTGCATGCTTGTTTGTTTGATTATTTCCTCTTAGTATTTGCAGTCCAGTTTTACTGTGTTTTACTAATCGATTTCATACTAGTGAATGGTGTGGTGAAGAGGCAGATTTAGAAAGAAATGAACAGCAACTTACATTTCTGTCTGTACCAGCAGTCAAGTACTCTGTGGTCAGGAAAATGGTCTGAGGTGTGAGATCAAACGTGTGATCAGAATGTTCTTAGCTGAACATTCTAATGCTGATGTCACAACCACTGCTGGTAACTGAAAGCAATGGAGTTCTAGAACACTGACTTAGAATTCTGAGAAAAACATTCCAAAAAAACCTGCTCTTCACTGAGTTAAAATATACAGAGGGCAAAAGTTAGCATGTACCTGACAGTTTTCTCTCCACGTGCATGCTGGGAAATGAAGTGTCCTCATGCCTGTCCCCCATGCCGCTGCAGGGAGGAGCACATCGCCGCCCTGCTGGCGGTCAGAGGAGACGCCAGCCGGGACATGAGGCAGATGATCTTCGAGACGCTGAACCAGAACAGGTCGCCCTTCCCGGCCAGCACCCCGCCCATATTTAAGGACATCACCGTCCCCTCCCTCGCCTCCATGGCCGTCCCCAAGCTGCTCAAGTGACGGGCGGGAGAGTGGGCGGAGCCGGGGCGCGGCGTCTGGAGGGGGGGGCGAGAACCCGGCGACGGCTAATCGCACCCGTGTTTTTGCACTTTGGAAAGGGTGCGTTTCCCACCAAGACGCGTGTGAATGACTGACAGCACTGACTAACACTAATTTAAAATGCGTTGCTACGGTTACTGTGATACTTGATTGATCGCCCCACCCCCCAGTCCCTGTTGGCTTGGGGGGGGGGGGGGGTGGGGTTGGGGGGGCACTGTTACTGAACTGCACTTCGATGTTGTGCATGCAGCTGTTGTAAGACTCTCCTTATTAAACGAAGTCTCCCCTCCATCCTTCTTCCCCCTCTCTCTCTCTCTCTCATTGCCCACAGGACTCTGTGTGCGTTCAGTTTCATCAGAAACACCGTTAGCCGCGTCCGTCCTGATAGCACTCATGCAGAGAAGGGCCAGGAGACACAGTCAAGCTAAAGACAGCACAGTGCTGATGCTAACGGTGTACCTGCATTGTATCCTGTGTTTATTGGTGGCTAAATGAGCGTGCTCACGTTAGCGCTGGGTATCTGTAGTGGGAATGACGATAGCTGGGTTTAGACAGGAGGGGCTCTCCTAACCTGTGGGGTGTAGGTCAGGAGGGGGGCCAGCGGGCATGCTGGAGTTTAACCCCAGCGAGCGTGATGGAGGTGCACGCAATGCGCGTGCGTGTGCGTGTGCGTGTGTGTGCATGCGTGTACATACAGCTGAACCATGCGCGTGTAGTGTGTGCATGCGTGTACATAAGCGGGAGCTCATTTTCACTCGAAAAAGAAAGGGGGGCGGTGGTTTGGGGGGGGGGGGGAGGGTGGGCGTGATGAGCTTTGACAGCTGTGGGTGGGTGGGAGGGGGATGGGGGCTGCGCTCTGGAAAATAATAACCGCCCCCACCCCCTCTTAAAGTTGCGTGACCAGTGATAATTGTTATTATCCTGGGCTGATTCGGCGAGATCGTGCACACCGGTGATGTCATAGAAGACGGTCAGCTGACACATTGTAAAGCTGCTCCATATGCCAACAGTGGGGGCCACTCTGTGAGCCTCTCATTTATTTACAATGTTTTGGGGGGGGGGGGGGGCATTGCTAATCCTGAAGGAGAGGTAGCCAGCCTCGCTTAAGTTATTTATTTATTTATTTTCCTTTCTTTATGAACAGATTTGTAAACGGGGTGGAGGGGGGGTGAGGTGACTAGCCTCCGGCGTGTGAGCTGGGTCTGTGGGCGGGGCCAGGCGGAGGCGGGGGCGGGCGCGGCAGCGGGGGGGGGGGGCTCTACTCTCACTCAGTCCTGCGGCGTGCTGGGGCTCAGACCGTCCCGGTCACGCAAGCCCGCCGCCGCTCTCCCGCGGGTCACGCGAGTCCAAAACCCCCGACCCTGGATAACACGCAGGGGGCGGGGCGGGGCGGGGCGGAGAGGGGGAGGGGCTCCGCACCGCCTCCCTCTAAGCCCGCCCCCCTCGCGGCCGTCAGCGACATCGGTCTTCCATTAGCTCTGCGCGGCTGAAACCGTGCTAGCGTATGCCTGCAGCCTCCGGGAGTCTCCTGTCCATAAGCCCGAGTTCATTCTGAGATTCCAATTTGCCTGTTAATGCACAAGTTATCATGACAACCCTTAAAAAACAAGAAGAAGATTGGGTTAATGGCCACAGATCAGTTGTCTCCAACCCTGTTCCTGTTTTCACTCCAGCCCTAACAAAGCACACCTCATTCAACAGCTAGAGCAGGGCTGCCCAACCCTGTTCCTGGAGATCTACCGTCCTGTAGGTGTTCACTCCAGCCCTAACAAAGTGCACCTCATTCAACAGCTAGATCAGGGCTGCCCAACCCTGTTCCTGGAGATCTACCATCCTGTAGGTGTTCAATCCAGCCCTAACAAAGCGCACCTCATTCAACAGCTAGAGACCTTGTTGAGCTGCTAATTAGCTGAGACAGGAGTGCCAACTTAGAGTTGAAATGAAAACCTACAGGACGGTAGATCTCCAGAAACAGGGTTGGGAACCGATGATGTAGATCCATATAGAGTACCATTCATCATCCTAAATCAGAGAGACATCCTGTGCATGCATCTTGGACTCACTGTATATTACTTTCTACACTGTACCTACTGCCAAGCATCTTTCCTGCAGTTTAAAGAATGAGATAGTCCCCGGTATAGCACTGCTCTTAAGATCATTCTGCCTGTTGTGTTGGGTTGGACCTTATTACAAATGAGTGTAGGAGGTGTAGTAATGTCTCTACTTTCATGTGTGTGGGACTGCAGGGCTGTTATAACCTGTGCACTCCTCAACCACATCTCTCTTAGCAAAGTGCTCTTTAAGGGTCCGAGGGTGAGATTTCTTGATCTTCACCGCCACCTAGTGGCAACCTTAAGAATGTCCTTACGGCAATGAAACTCAAAAGCAACCCAGTTCATGTGAACACGTTCTATTTAACTGCAAATCGAGCACGGCCCAGTTTGTCATATCAGCAGAAACTGGGCTACTGAAAAGCCTTCCCTCTCAGCTGCAGGGCCAGGTCAAAGACATCAATGCTGAATGAAAATGAAACGTTTCAGGCGACCTTGGTGTAAGGTTGCCTGCCTGTTAAACAGATAAGAAATAAGGTCTTCTCTGAGGTGCAATGGGCCATTAAGATTCCTGGACCTGCATCTGAGAGCCAGAGTACACTTTAAAATGGAGGACTCTTGCAGCAACAGCCTCTGCACATCAATGGATATTTCATAATCTAAAGGGGTCAGATGGGCCCTTTCTTCCCATTGGCTGGAGCCCGAATGGCTGGATACGGAGCCAGTATTCGCACAGATGTGGTAGAACAGGGTTTACACACCAGTCACACTCTCCCCTTCTTCCAGTGCCTGGTAGAGGCTTGTAGAGTATTGCATTAATCACACAGGCTCTGGGCCTGGGCACTGGGTGTGTCTACCTGTGTTTTTTTCTCCTCTTTGCACACAGGGTTCTGTTCTGTGATTGGTCATTAACACATGGTTCTTCTTTTCTAAGCTGCCTGCAATCTGGCCCTTTAAGGTGTAGTAATATGAGACTAGAATGCTCTTAACTTCTAACACTCCCAAAAACCCCACCCTTCAGAGGACTGCAAGCTTTTTGTGAATGGACTCCCAAAAAAAAAGAAGGTCCCTGATACGTCTCTGCCTCTGACCTCCCCACAGGCGCAGCTGTATCTTTAAATCATTCACATTTTCCTGTCACAGAAAACGCAACCTTTTTACGAACACTGGAAAATCAAATATAAACTGGAGGCCGTTAGCTGTTGTGTTCCGTGCCTGATTGTACAGAGTGTAGTAGCACAGTGGGTAAGGAACTGGGCTTGTAACCGAAAGGTCGCAGGTTCGATTCCCGGGTAAGGACACTGCCGTTGTACCCTTGCGCAAGGTGCTTAACCGAAATTGCTTCAGTATATATCCAGCTGTATAAATGGATACAATGTAAAATGCTGTGTAAAAAGCTGTGTAAGTCGCTCTGGATAAGAGCGTCTGCTAAATGCCTGTAATGTAATGTTCCGTCTCTGAATCGAGGCATGAATTTGGTGATTTTTTAAAATTTTATTTATTGCTGTCAATTCCAGAAAAAAAAAATCAATTTACATAAAATCCAAATTTGTTCTAGAAATATATTTGACCTTTTTCCAGTACAGAATAATAACATTTAGATATCAAAGAATACAGTAAACATACCACTGGGGGCAGCATTGTACCCCCATATATACAGTACAGCATTTTAAACCTTACAGGTGTTCCACAAACAGAGCTGGCAGGTGTGTGTGTATGCACAGTACAGCCATCCTACAAGAGCACAGGACTCACCAGCCAATCAGCACACTCCACGTAAGCATCTGTGGTCCACTCTTTTTCATTTTTTTTCTTCCTTTTTTTAATTTTTAATCAAAATAAATTCTACATTACCGCACTTTAAAAAAAAAATTTTTTTTTTGTTTAACATCAACACCAAAGACCAATTTTTCTGTCTTCGCTTTCATCACAAACGGGAAGGGTTTTTTTACAAAGCCACTTCGGTGGTCAAAGTCATCTTTTTAGAAAATACTGCAAGATCAAAAAAAACCCCTCAAAATCCAACTAATGGGGGCAACATAAAACAACTTTATATTAAATTTAGCGAGCGTGCGCATGCACACACACACACACACACACACACACACACTGGGTCCGGACACAAGCTATAACCATACGTGTAGATTGCGATAACTGGCGAGGAAGCATTAAGAACAGGGACTGATCCTACAAGCAGGATACAGTCATCTCTTTTGCCAATCATTCACGTGTCGCTGAGTTCATGATGTTCGTATTCTCAGAGCTGAGCGTAAATCTCGTGCGTGCGTGCGTTTGTACCGTGTGTGCGCGCGTGTATGCACTAGCATGCACGACGCTTCCAAATCTCATCGCTTCAGCGAGAGGGGAAACCCCTCAGATTTAATTATTATTTTTTTTTGAAAAATACCCCCCCCACGGACTGAAATTCTCCCAGTGGCTGCGATTCCCCTCCGCTTAAAATTCCCAGACTCGGAAAAAAAAAGAATCAGGCACCTGCAGAGCTAAGAATCCACACTACAGCATACAGACCGTTGGGGAGGGGGGGGGGGCAGGGGGGATAGGGGGGGAACGGGCTCATCACCAAGGAAGGAAGAGCAGGCGGACGGCAGCAGAACGAGCTCTCTCCCGCTCTCTCCCGGTTCTGTTCATCACGGCAGTGCACTTGAGGATGTATTTTTTTAAAAATGAAGAATAAAAAATAAAAAAACGAATTCTGGTATTTTATAGTGCAGGGGTGTGTTAAACTTCAATTCCTGGAAAGGTGTTATGTGGAAGCTTGTTTTCAGTCCAGTTACTACAACTCTTTCTGTAAGTGACATATCACTTTCTTCTTCTTCGCCCTGTTCCAGAGGTGGAAAGTCCAGGGGTCAGACAGTAAAAGTCCAGGCCGTGTGTTTCTTCCAACCCACGAACTCTGAAGGCTGAAGAATTGCACTAATCAGCAAATCCAGCTGACTGGAACAAAATACCGGGGAGGACTCTGACTTTCCGAACCCGGATTTTCCAACCTCTGCCCTAAACTCAACCGTCTGACAGCCAAATACTGGAAATGCGTAACTTTAAATGCGTAGAGATTCATAAAACCGTATGTATAGAGCAATACATAAAGCCAGTTCCTAAAGACAGGGATTAAGGGGGGCTGGAGCCAAAATGGCGTGAGCAGGGGGGCTTTCCAGGAACGGCTCTCCCTGCAGTAGTGCACTTTCCCCACTAAGAGAAAAAAAAACGAAAACGAAAACACAAACAAACAAACAGCAGCATTCGATGAAATGACCTGACACAGGTATGAAGAATAACTTCTTAACGACTGGGTTTCACATTATATCACGCGGCGAACGCTTGGAAAAAGGGCTCGCATGCCATTTCCAACACGCCAAGTCAAATTCCTCAAACCGACGGGAAAAAAAAAGAAAAGAAAAAAAAAAGGTTAACATACATTCAAAACATCCACCGCTCAGGAGAATAAGGATCCGAGATTTAAATACATATTATAAGAAAGGAAAAGGAAAGCATTTAAAAAACCTTTTCCTTGTCGTTTAACCAAAACAACAAAAAGAGAAATCAGAGGAGCTTTTCTGTACTTTTCTGTACAAACACAACGTTCCTTAATTCACACTAGCTGTTCTTTTTTTTTCATTTTTGAATAAATATTTAAAAATGCATTTAAACGATTAGCTGCTCCTAAAGTCCTTTAAACAATTTTATTGGCTTTGAAAAAAAAAAATCCTATGTATTTTCAGGTTTTAAAGCCATCTCCTTCAACATTTGAAATCGTATTTCCTCAAAACTTCAGAGGACTAGAGAAATAAAATTGTCTTCTTCTACAGGCAGGTTTTGCTATTAAATGAACTTGTTGGTGAATCCTCTGCCAACGTTAAATGAAATTCTGTGCTGACTTGCGGGGACTCAAATAGAAAAGCAGAAATGTTCTCATAGAAACAAGAAGATAGGAAGGATAAATATACAATAGTAAAAATAAACCCACAAAAAACCCTTTAATAACCCCAGTCCTCCCAAGTCCTTCCTTTATATCTAAGATCAAAAAAATCACCAGGCATCCAACAAAGATGCCTTATTTTTATTTTTTTAACAATTTAAGAAAATAAGTTAGTAAACACTAGGTGGCGCCAAAGCCCGTGTTCAGTGCAAAACACCAGAGGCCACGAAAGGAACTCTCCGCGGCAACGACAGGATTTCCCCTTGTCAAGAAAACAGGCGCAGCGTTCTTATAGTCCCGCCAGGCCATTGAAGCACATTCTAAAATGTAATAGAAATAAAAAAATAAAAAAACGCCCCTTAAAACGCCGGGTCTCTGGAATCTTTAATTTAGCGGAGCGAGAAAACGCCATAGTGGTCTCCCAGCGGCCTCATTCCGTTTTGTCGAGTCCGTCATTGGAGTGGGGAGCGACGAACTTCAGCCGAAATCCACCTGAAGAACAGAGACGAGGATAACGACAGGCTGCTTAGGCCCTCTAGTGGTAAAATCTCTTTACTACAGAGGTAGGTCAGCCTATCAGTGACTGTTTATTTGGAAACAGTACTTTAAAATGATGTCGTTCATATGCTAGTACTAATAACACGTTAAAAATAAAATGGTATGAAACATACTGAGTGTACAATTCTAATCTCAATTTGCCTAGAAACTAGCAGTATTCTGGATAAGAAAATTCAGAAAATCTTTTTAAATCTTTTTATATCTTTACTTATGTCTTCTGAATCTAGACTCCTACTGCTAGGTTACCATATCCAGTGCTCGGTCTTAGGTTGCTATGGAAATGACATCACAATTCTCAGATGCATTACGTGTGCTAACTAAATCCCATGGTGCTCAGCGGCTGATTGGAGTCTGTTAATCTTCTAACCGTTTAAAATCCAATCAGCAGAGAGAGCAGCGGTGACCGAAGCTAAGCGTAAGTTTTGAGGAGGGGCTTACAACTGAAAGATTAAAATTAAAAATTAAATTAATACTGTGCTGCAATTGAGCTTTGAAAGGAAATGGCCCTGAAGACAGAGGAGACCGAAAAGTAAACACTAACTTGTTTAGGCTTCCACATCTCTGCCACTTAAACAATATATATATATATATATATATATATATATATATATATATATTAATTCAAGCAAATTCATAATTACAATAATTACACGGGTGTGACAAGCCATACAAGGTTCGTCTGAAAGACGTCGTTTATAAACCCAAACTAGAAATATCCGCAAAACATCCTTAATAAGTAAACTTTTAAAATTTGTTTAATTGATTTTGAGACCCAGAGACCCGTGCTGTGAGCTGCCTGCGGAGACTCTGGGGCCTGAAGCGCTTTGGTCCAGCTTTGTGAACGGGTGACGTGCTGGTGAGGAACCAGGACGACCGCACGCGAACGCGCAGGGGGCTCCCTAACCGCGTAACGCCAACGAGGGCCAACGCTACAGAACAGGGAGGACCGGCACTCACAGCGCCACGCGCTCAGCGCGTTTGAATCGCCGCGGACGACCGACGCCGCGACGTCTACGGTCGTAGGCGGGTGTGGTCGCCCGGGCGACGGCGGCCGGAGGGGGGTGGTCGCCTGGGCGACGGCGGCCGGCGGGCGTGGTTACCTGGCTGCGAGGCGTCGATGGAGGGCTGGTTGCAGTCGTGCGCCTGGTGCCCGCTCAGGCCGCAGTTGTAGCAGGACACGCTGCCGCTCTTCTTGGGGGCGGGCCCTCCGGCCCCGGGCACCACGCCCAGCGAGGAGAAGACGGGCTGGTAGAAGCGGCCGAAGGCGGGCATCTGCTGCAGGCCGTACCCGGCCGCCGCCGCCGCGGCCTGGGCGCCCGCCAGCACGTGGGCGTCGCCGGGCGCGGGGGCGTGCAGCAGGGGCGCGCCCGGGTACGGGAAGAAGGGCAGCTGGGTGGCGCCGTTGCCGGCCTGGCTGAGGTAGCTGCTCCCGCCGCACAGTGAGGTCAGGTGGAAGAGCGGCGGCATGCCGAACACCTGCCGCGCCACCTGGGGCGGGAAGAAGTAGCTCTGGGCGTGGCCGCTGCCGCCGCAGTTGCCGCGGCAGCCACAGGCGCCGCAGCCCACGGGCTGGTGAGGGGGGGCCGCCGTCTGCTGCTGCTGCTGCTGCTGCTGGGGGGGCTGGGGCTGGGGGGCGGGGCCTGGGGGCCACCCCCGGGGCCGCTGCTGTTGATGTAGGCGGAGCCGTCGCCGCTGGCGATGTGCGCCGTGCTGTGGGTGAGGGCGGGGCTTGGGCCGGGGGCGGGGCCGGGGACGGCGGGGGAGGGGCCGGGACCTGCGCTGGCACGCCGGCGGGGGCGGCCGTGGCTCCGCCCGGGGAGGGAATGACGGCGCGGGGGGGCGGGGACGGAGAAGGAGGGGGGCAGCGGGGCGGGCTCGGTCGCGGGGCGCCGGAGGCGGGCGTCGGCTCGGGGCGGGGTAGCCCGGCTGAAGGGGGGACAGGTAGGCGGGGCCGGGGGCGATGACGCTGATGGCGCCCATGGGGGGTGGGAGAGGGGCGGAGCCACCTGCCTTGGACCCCGCCTGCGGACACGGGCCGGTCTTAAAGCGCTGGACCAGGGGCTGGGGGGCGGGGCCGGGGAGGGCGGGGCCCAGGGCGGACGGGAGGGGGGCGGGTTCCGGCGGTCTCTCTGCGTCGCCCCCCGCGGCGTGCCCGGCCAGGGGCTCGCGGGGTACCAGGGCCGCGGCCGGGGCAGAACCACGCCCGGTTTGCCCTCGCCTGGCGCTGGGGGGGGCACTCCGTTCTGGGCCACGAACGGCAGGGGCTGCAGGACGGGCAGCGAGGGGAACTTGGGGGCGCTCAAGGGGAGGCCGTCCTTCTGCGGGACGGCGACCGCGGGGTGCACCGCGACCACTGAAGCTCCGCCCACCGCTTTGCAGGACAGGAAGTCATCAGAGTTGCTGTCCGTCTCTGCACAGGGGAACAAGGCAGCACACAGGAATGAGGGCAAAGGTCAAGTGTTAAAATGAACATTCAGGCCTCAAAGTCCTATCCTCCCCCCCCGTCTCAGCCTATGAGCTCCTCCCTCCTCTCTCTCAGCCTATGAGCAGCAGTCAGGTCTGGCTCCTCCCCCCTCTGTCTCAGCCTATGAGCAGGTCTAGTCCCTCCCCCCTCTGTCTCAGCCTATGAGCAGCGGTCAGGTCTGGCTCCTCCCCCCTCTGTCTCAGCCTATGAGCAGGTCTAGTCCCTCCCCCCTCTCTCTCAGCCTATGAGAAGGTCTAGCCCCTCCCCCCTCTGTCTCAGCCTATGAGCAGCTTTGGCTCCTCCCCCTCTCTCTCGGACTCACCTCGGTCCTTGTCGTCCTCCTCCTCGCTCTCCAGGCTCTCCCTGCCGTCGTGCTGCGGGCTGGAGGGCGAGCTGTAGCTCTCCGAGGACGTCTCCCCAAACGTGTCCTGCCCCGAGCCGGAGTTCGCGGGGCAGTCTGTGGGGGGAGGGGCGGGGGGGGGGGGGGTACGGGTCAGACCGGCCCATCCCTGTGCTCACCGCACACGACAAGCACACGACCGCACATCGCACTTAAAACAACACTACCACTGCTGGTGCTAAACAACCAAAGCACTAACTGATCCAAATGCAAATATGGAGACGTGTTCATTTACATGCAGCCTAATTTACCCCCATGTAGATTTAAGGCATTGACCCTTTTTTTTTTTTTAAATTTAGAAGTCAGTGTTCTAGAACTCCACTGCTTTCAGTCACCAGTAGTGATTGTGACATCAGCATTAGAATGTTCAGTTAAGAGCATTCTAATCACATATTTGTGACCTCACACCTTAAAGGTGTAGACTGAATCACATGTACACTGGTGTGCAATAGCCTTAGCCTACTATAATGAATAATGGATCTAGATATTTTTGCAGCTGAAGGTTACTGGGAGCTTTTGGGCAGTGAAAGGGTCCCAGTAAATCACATACTCTTTGGAGGGACCTGGAAGAAGTCAAGGTTTGTTACAGTATTATTTGTAAAAGGGTCCCAGGATGAATTTTGCCATTTTGACAAGTTGCAAGGTTGACACACCTTCCTATACTGACCTTAAAGGAGACGTTCATGGGAACATGAGAGGGGAAAAAATTAGGTTTTGAAGCGAAATCTGTCACCATCGCTACAAGCTTTAATGGCAGAATCTCAACACATTCATATTTTCGCAGCGAATGCGACGCTCCTTCTCGACAGCTCTCGCCCACGCTGTCATGTGCTGACATTCTGCAATATGTCACCAGTTCACACTGCGCACAGCGCAACCTTACAGAAAGGGAAAAGGCTATGCTCCCGTCTGGCTGAATAAAGTTTAAAAATAAACCTAGCATTTAACAAGTTATAAGAGACGAGACATTAAAAAAAAAACTACTTTAGACTCAACAAACATTTTTAAACAAGGAAGTCACAATTATTCTGGGTTGTACTACACAAATCAGCTCTATTTTTCCATGCTAAGTTTTGCTGCCCTCTGCAGGTTGACTGAAGCCACTGCAGGCCTTATTTAACAGCACGCTATGGGGAGATGCAGACGGTGGTAGAGTCACACTGGAAGGAAGGCTGTTAATCTACCCCCCCCCCCTCCCCTCCCCCACGCTTACCTCTCCCAGGGGGGTGTCTCACTGTCTGCGCTGGGGGGGGTGGCCTGAGAAGACCATTACAGACAGCACCCCCTCTCCCCTCTCCTCTCCTCCCTTTCTCCCTGGAGGGACAGATGGAAAGAGAGAGGGTGGGAGATTATATATATAGAGAGAGTGAGGGGGGGGAGGAGTGAGAGATGGAGGGAGCGAAGGAGAGAGATAGAGAGGAGAGAGATGGAGGGAGAGGGAGAGAGAGATTGAGGCAGAAAGATGGTGAGATGTGAAGAGCGAGAGAGAGACAGAGAGAGAAAGATGGGGGAGAGAGAGGAGTGAGGTGGAGAGAGACGGAGACAGACGGGGTGGTGGAGTGAGAGAGGGAGAGGGAGAGAGCAGTAGAGTGAGAGACAGAGATGGAGAAAGAGATGGAGATGGGGTGATGGAGAGAGAGAGGGAGATAGAGAGAGGATTGAGGAGAGAGATGGAGACGAAGAGAGAGATGGAGACAGAGAAGGGGTGAGAGGGGTGGGTGATGGACAGAGAGAGGGAGAGGGAGAGAGGGAGAGAGAGAGAGAGAGAGAGAGGGGGGTGTCAGCTGTTGCTGTGAGGAGCTCAGCTCACACAGCGCAGTGACAGAAATGGACTATGGCGGCTGACGGCCGTCCGCCAACTCAGGGGCCTGGCTGAGCTGAGCTGCCCGCGGACATGCCTGTCCCAACGCCCTGCCCGTGGGCATGCCTGTCCCAACGCCACGCTGCCCGCGGGCATGCCTGTCCCAACGCCACGCTGCCCGCGGGCATGCCTGTCCCAACGCCACGTCTGTCTATCAGGAGAAATCAGCCTCTTCAGCTAAACAAAACCTCACCTTACACTGTGTGTGTGTGTATAATGTGTGTGTGTCTGTGTATGAAGTCAGTTGTATTCAATACTTCACTATTAGCACTGGGGAGATTATACTTTTGTTCCCACCTTAAGGGATAGTCATTTTATTAGGCTGAGTTCTTTAGCTCTGAAGACAGGGCCTTTAGTCTGTATGCTCACAAACACGCAAACATACACGTACACGCACGTACGCACGTGAGAACACACACACACACACACACACACACACACACACACACACACACACACACACACACACACACACACACACACGCACACACACACCAGGAGCGGTTCATACCTGTCGGTTGCCAGTGTTCTCCCTCTGCTCTTGTTTCCTGGGGGGCCGTTCCGTTTGTCATCGGTGGGGTGCTAACAGAGGAAAAAGGCGCTTAGAGACGCCCCAAAACCTACCTCACCCCCAAAACCCCAAAACCCCAGTGCCCCAAAACACACCAACTCCCCCTCCCACAACCTACCACACAAAACGAGAGGTTTCAGAAACACTACAGTACTGCTCTTATGAACCAGTGCTGCATATCATACAAGGTTATATTTCTTTTATGGATCCTAGACTATGACAAGTGACTGTGTGGTAAGGCCATGTATATTTAATAATAATGTAAAGCCTTTGTTTTGAGTTGACTGATGCTCCAACACTCATCTGATGTTTGCAGTTCTGTGCCAAAGATCTTAGTCTTGTGACTGACATGACACAGACCTTAAAAAGTGAAACAGGATCAGCTGAAAAAATGAGTAATTAGGCAAAACTAATTTAATAATACAGCTGCTGCTGGTATCAGAGAGACACTAGAGGGCTAGCCTTGGCGAGAATATAAGGAGCTCGCGTTTTACACGACCAGCGAAGCAGAAAGTGTACACACGCTCAGTTATCGGTCTTGTTTTGCATGGGTGATCTCCCACCTGTACGAGTGTGCGAGTATGCGAGTGTGCAAGTGTATGAGTGTGTGAGTATGCAAGTGTGCAAGTGTACGAGTGTGCAAGTGGCGACATAGCTCAGGAGGTAAGACCGATTGTCTGGCAGTTGGAGGGTTGCCGGTTCAAACCCCGCCCTGGGCATGTCGAAGTGTCCTTGAGCAAGACACGTAACCCCTAACTCCTCTAGCGAATGAGAGGCATCAATTGTAAAGCGCTTTGGATAAAAGCGCTATATAAATGCAGTCCATTTACCATTACCATTGTATGAGGGTGTGAGTATGCGAGTGTGCAAGTGCACAAGTGTGCGAGTGTACAAGTGTGCTATGTGTTAGGGAGTTAGTGTTTGAGTAAAGGGGCTGTGGGGGTCCCCTGCCAGCAGTGCTGTGACAGTGCAAACTAGGTCCCTGTGCAAGAGGAGGTGCGCATGGTCAGGGAGGCCGGTTGCCATGGCAACCCCCCACCCCCTCATCAGTGAGCGGCCGGTGGCACATCTGGCTCTTACGCGGCCGGGACCGAGCGCCGGCGGTAAGATTTACCGCTCGAATGTTCGCGCAGAAGGCCGTACCGCGAAGCCCGGTGAAAGCCATTAACTGGAGACGAGCGCATCTGCAACCGTAAATACCGCCAACTGACACCCCCTTTAACCGCGCTGTCTCCGGGGCGCGGCTGCTTCACGGTGCCTGTGCCGGTCGCCGCGGCGGGGTGACATTCCGCTCGTTAACGCAGCCTCGTTACGACACCAGGGAGAAACGTGCGGCGAGCTCGCGGAACGAGTCGCCGCTCCCCGAAGCTTCGGCCGAACGGACCGCACGCCAGAGACAGCCCGTCACAGTAAAACACGGCCAGACAGGCCAGATCTGTGTGAGACTGCAGACAGACAGGCCAGATCTGTGTGAAACAGAGCCAGGCTGCAGACAGACAGGCCAGATCTGTGTGAAACAGAGCCAGGCTGCAGACAGACAGGCCAGATCTGTGTGAAACAGAGCCAGGCTGCAGGTAGACAGGCCAGATCTGTGTGAAACAGAGCCAGGCTGCAGACAGACAGGCCAGATCTGTGTGAAACAGAGCCAGGCTGCAGGCAGACAGGCCAGATCTGTGTGAAACAGAGCCAGGCTGCAGACAGACAGGCCGGATCTGTGTGAAACAGAGCCAGGCTGCAGACAGGCCAGATCTGTGTGAAACAGAGCCAGGCTGCAGACAGACAGGCCAGATCTGTGTGAAACAGAGCCAGGCTGCAGACAGACAGGCCAGATCTGTGTGAAACAGAGCCAGGCTGCAGACAGGCAGGCCAGATCTGTGCGAAACAGAGCCAGGCTGCAGACAGGCCAGATCTGTGTGAAACAGAGCCAGGCTGCAGACAGACAGGCCAGATCTGTGTGAAACAGAGCCAGGCTGCAGACAGGCCAGATCTGTGTGAAACAGAGCCAGGCTGCAGACAGACAGGCCAGATCTGTGTGAAACAGAGCCAGGCTGCAGACAGGCCAGATCTGTGTGAAACAGAGCCAGGCTGCAGACAGACAGGCCAGATCTGTGTGAAACAGAGCCAGGCTGTAGACAGACAGGCCAGATCTGTGTGAAACAGAGCCAGGCTGCAGACAGACAGGCCAGATCTGTGTGAAACAGAGCCAGGCTGCAGACAGACAGGCCAGATCTGTTTGAAACAGAGCCAGGCTGCAGACAGGCCAGATCTGTGTGAAACAGAGCCAGGCTGCAGACAGACAGGCCAGATCTGTGTGAAACAGAGCCAGGCTGCAGACAGACAGGCCAGATCTGTGTGAAACAGAGCCAGGCTGCAGACAGACAGACAGGCCAGATCTGTGTGAAACAGAGCCAGGCTGCAGACAGACAGGCCAGATCTGTGTGAAACAGGGACAGGCTGCAGACAGACAGGCTGCAGACAGGCCAGATCTGTGTGAAACAGAGCCAGGCTGCAGGCAGGCCGGATCTGTGTGAAACAGAGCCAGGCTGCAGACAGACAGGCCAGATCTGTGTGAAACAGAGCCAGGCTGCAGACAGACAGGCCAGATCTGTGTGAAACAGAGCCAGGCTGCAGACAGACAGGCCAGATCTGTGTGAAACAGAGCCAGGCTGCAGACAGACAGGCCAGATCTGTGGATCTGTGTGAAACAGAGCCAGGCTGCAGGCAGACAGGCCAGATCTGTGTGAAACAGAGCCAGGCTGCAGACAGACAGGCCAGATCTGTGTGAAACAGAGCCAGGCTGCAGACAGACAGGCCAGATCTGTGTGTGAAACAGAGCCAGCTGCAGAGCAGCCAGAACAGACAGGCCAGATCTGTGTGAAACAGAGCCAGGCTGCAGGTAGACAGGCCAGATCTGTGTGAAACAGAGCCAGGCTGCAGACAGACAGGCCAGATCTGTGTGAAACAGAGCCAGGCTGCAGACAGACAGGGCCGCAGATCTGTGTGAAACAGAGCCAGGCTGCAGGTAGACAGGCCAGATCTGTGTGAAACAGAGCCAGGCTGCAGACAGACAGGCCAGATCTGTGTGAAACAGAGCCAGGCTGCAGGCAGACAGGCCAGATCTGTGTGAAACAGAGCCAGGCTGCAGACAGACAGGCCGATCTGTGTGAAACAGAGCCAGGCTGCAGACAGACAGGCCGGATCTGTGTGAAACAGAGCCACTGGTGCAGACAGGGCCCAGATCTGTGTGAAACAGAGCCAGGCTGCAGACAGACAGGCCAGATCTGTGTGAAACAGAGCCAGGCTGCAGACAGGCAGGCCAGATCTGTGTGAAACAGAGCCAGGCTGCAGACAGGCAGGCCAGATCTGTGTGAAACAGAGCCAGGCTGCAGACAGACAGACAGGCCAGATCTGTGTGAAACAGAGCCAGGCTGCAGACAGACAGGCCAGATCTGTGTGAAACAGAGCCAGGCTGCAGACAGGCCAGATCTGTGTGAAACAGAGCCAGGCTGCAGACAGACAGGCCAGATCTGTGTGAAACAGAGCCAGGCTGCAGACAGGCCAGATCTGTGTGAAACAGAGCCAGGCTGCAGACAGACAGGCCAGATCTGTGTGAAACAGAGCCAGGCTGCAGACAGACAGGCCAGATCTGTGTGAAACAGAGCCAGGCTGCAGACAGACAGGCCAGATCTGTGTGAAACAGAGCCAGGCTGCAGACAGACAGGCCAGATCTGTGTGAAACAGAGCCAGGCTGCAGACAGACAGGCCAGATCTGTGTGAAACAGAGCCAGACTGCAGACAGACAGGCCAGATCTGTGTGAAATAGAGCCAGGCTGCAGACAGACAGACAGGCCAGATCTGTGTGAAACAGAGTCAGGCTGCAGACAGACAGGCCAGATCTGTGTGAAACAGAGCCAGGCTGTAGACAGACAGGCCAGATCTGTGTGAAACAGAGCCAGGCTGCAGACAGACAGGCCAGATCTGTGTGAAACAGAGCCAGGCTGCAGACAGACAGGCCAGATCTGTTTGAAACAGAGCCAGGCTGCAGACAGGCCAGATCTGTGTGAAACAGAGCCAGGCTGCAGACAGACAGGCCAGATCTGTGTGAAACAGAGCCAGGCTGCAGACAGACAGGCCAGATCTGTGTGAAACAGAGCCAGGCTGCAGACAGACAGACAGGCCAGATCTGTGTGAAACAGAGCCAGGCTGCAGACAGACAGGCCAGATCTGTGTGAAACAGAGCCAGGCTGCAGACAGACAGGCCAGATCTGTGTGAAACAGGGACAGGCTGCAGACAGACAGGCTGCAGACAGGCCAGATCTGTGTGAAACAGAGCCAGGCTGCAGGCAGGCCGGATCTGTGTGAAACAGAGCCAGGCTGCAGACAGACAGGCCAGATCTGTGTGAAACAGAGCCAGGCTGCAGACAGACAGGCCAGATCTGTGTGAAACAGAGCCAGGCTGCAGACAGACAGGCCAGATCTGTGTGAAACAGAGCCAGGCTGCAGACAGACAGGCCAGATCTGTGTGAAACAGAGCCAGGCTGCAGGCAGACAGGCCAGATCTGTGTGAAACAGAGCCAGGCTGCAGACAGACAGGCCAGATCTGTGTGAAACAGAGCCAGGCTGCAGACAGACAGGCCAGATCTGTGTGAAACAGAGCCAGGCTGCAGACAGACAGGCCGATCTGTGTGAAACAGAGCCAGGCTGCAGACAGACAGACAGACAGACAGGCCAGATCTGTGTGAAACAGAGCCAGGCTGCAGACAGGCAGGCCGTGGACCAGGAGGCCGCATCTCTCTCTATCCCGGTCCACCATCGCCTCTCAGTGTCCCGGGACAGGGAGGCGGACCCTCGCTTGCTGTCCCCCCTCCTCACCTGCAGGGGTCCCGCGGCGTGGGGATCCAGGACGCTCCTCCTCCAGTCGGTGGCGCCGTTGTGCTCGGAGCGCGGCGTCCTCCGGCTCTCCGCCTGCGAGCTCTTGGTACTGGGAGTGCTTTACAGACAGGGGGCGGTGTGGTGCTGTTACAGTATTTACTCACCAAAAACACATAACAATAATGACACGTGCAAATGGGGAAATCTATAAATGCTGCTTTAAAAGGGACCTATGGGAGGACTTGTCACTCAAGGTGGAGCTATAAGACATTAACAGGGCGACATACCGAATGTGGAGTTATGAGACATTAACCCAGTGAAGAGTAGTTGTTTTGGAATGTTCTTTCAAAATTCTGAGTCAGTGTTATAGACCAGTAGTGACTGTGACATCAGCATTAGAATGTTCAGTTATGAACATTCTGTTCACATTATTCGTGATCTCACACCTTAAAGGCCTAATAGGGTGACACACCTAAGGTGGCATGACGGCATTAGTGGCATTAATAACTTAAGGCTTAAGAGACTTAACTTAAGTCTCGTAACTTAAGGTGGCGTTGAGATATTAACAGGATGACATACAGGAGGTGCTATGAGACATTAATAGGATGACATATTTAAGGTGGGGTTATGAGACATTAACAGGATGACATACAGGAGGCGTTATGAGACATTAATAGGATGACATATTTAAGGTGGCGTTATGAGACATTAATAGGATGACATATTTAAGGTGGCGTTATGAGACATTAATAGGATGACATATTTAAGGTGGCGTTTTGAGACATTAATAGGATGACATATTTAAGGTGGGGTTATGAGAAATTAACAGGATGACATATTTAAGGTGGCGTTATGAGACATTAACAGGATGGCAGACAGGTGGCGCTGTGGTGCTTACCTAAGGCTTGGGCTCTTGCTGCCGTGTCTCTTTCGGAGGCTTGGAATGTACGGCTCCAGATCTGAGGGGACAGAGAGCTCATTAGGAGCAGAACTCCTCACAGGAGGCTCTGCAGCGCCCTCTGCTGGCATGGAGGAATGATGCAGCTCACCGTCTGCAGGGTCTCGAGGGCTGGGACCAAAATATTCAGAAAGTAATAAAACCTCTCAATTTCTGTCTGTTCCTGACAGTTAGGCCATTCTTACCTGTGCAATAAAGGGTAAATATACTCCCAACAGCCAGCCGTTTATTTGCTGATATATATATATATATATATATATATATATATATATATAATTGTTTTCCTTCTGAAAATCGACTGAAATGCAGAAACAGCACAAATGCAACTTTGTTCCTAGTGCTCTCAGTTGTCCAGCATGCAATCTGAGCATAATGCCCTCCCCAAACCTTAGCAGGCACGTTCGTGTTCACATCGAGTCTGCAAGCCCTACAGCAGCGCTGTCTGCTGGCCTTTCTCACAGAGAAACCGAGCAGTTTTACCCACAAAAGGGGGCTAGCGGCTAGCGCGACGCAGGTTAACGTTAGCACAAACACGGGAGCGGCAGACAGACAGACCCTTCTGCTGCCGTTCTGGAGCCAGAAGCCAGGTGTAACGCTCCCGTACGACAGGGGATTGAGCACCAGGGCCGTGAGGGACAGTCTCATTACCGCCATTTTAGCCGCAGCATTCAGCCGAAAGGTCCTCCAGCTGCGCAGGCTCAGGGTCTCCCATTCAGCCGCTCTCCTAGTGCTGATTAAGCCAGCCGCTGGAATCAGTGTGGGGAACAGCAGCAGTTACAGTCTCTCTCTCTCTCCGTTTCCCTCTTGCTCTCTCCATTTCCTTCTCTCTTTCCATTTCCCTCTCTCCCTCTGCATTTCCCTCTTTCTCTCTCCATTTCCTCCTGTCTCTCTCTCCGTTTCCCCCTCACCCTCTCATTTCCATTTCAGTCTCTCGCTCTCCATTTCCATCTCTCCCTCTTAATTTCACTCTCTCCAGCTCTCTTCATCTCTCCCTTGCTCACTCTCTCTCCCTCCCTCAATCTATTTCCCCCTCTATCTCTCCATTTTCATCTCTCATTTACATTTCCCTCTCTCCCTCTCCATTTCCCTCTCTCCAGCTCTCTCTCTCTCCCTCCCTCCCTCCCTCCCTCCCTCCCTCTCCAGGGATCCAGCCGGTTCAGTGCTGCCCACAGCCCCAGATACAGTGGCCAGCACCCCCTGCTCATAACTGTGATCTGCATCGCCAACTCGCCAAGTCATGTGACAGAACACGGACTCGAATGCTGCACCCGCACAGCGCCCGATCGCGGCCAGCGATGCCCCGTGTCTGTCCGTCCGTCCATCCGTCTCCCCGTTTCCACGGTGATCTGTGTTTATGAATATGTATGCGTGGCGGCGTTTGTGTGCGGTCCTGCATCTTTGACGCAACGCTGCTCTTTATCTGCGAGCCTCTCTCCGTGCGTGTGGGCGGAGCCTCGTCGGTGGAGCCTTGTGGGCGGAGCCTCGTGGGCGGGGCTGGCTCTTACCTTCCTCCTGACTGGACGTCTCGGAGCAGTCCTCCTTAAAGCGCTCGGCGGGCAGCCCCGGGGGCGTGGCCTTACCTGCGGAGGGGGAACAGATGGCGGGCGGACGGCGGGTCAGCGTGGGGGCGGGGCCGAAACCACCGCCCCCCCCCAAACACGCTGCGGCGCGGAGGGGCAAACAGACCGCGCTCCGGCACAAATAACACTGACCCCCCCCTCTTATCCACGTGGGTTACCCCGCACAGGGCTGCCACTGCCCGCCGGTGCTCACACGGCAGCAGCCAGATTTCCCCTAGCTGCCAATCCCGGCGAAACACGGCTAAAGTAAACATCAGACCGTACGAACGCACGCAGCGCGCCGACAGGAGCTCACGCTAATCCGCAAGTCCACTTCGACGGCTGCGGCGATGCGGACGCGCAAACAGACACCGAGTATTATGCGCACACGCACGCGCATATTAACAACGCCGTGAGCCGCGCGCCGCTTAGCGATCGCTCTCACCCAGAACGACCGACGCGCACCAGCTCCCGCTGTTTACACGCAGCCCCCTTCACCGAGCAGGATATTTACTGGAGGGCTAAAGCGGGCTGCTTGAGAACACAGCAGCGGGTTCACACAGGGAACCAAACTCCCACTCTGGGAAGGTGCAGATTCAGCGCCCTGACCATCACACTACATACACTGCCACCCTGCAGTATAAACATCAAGCATAAATTAATCAATTGCCACCCGCCCCCAGTATAAACATCAAGTATACATGAATAAACTGCCACCCCCACCAGTATAAACATAAAGTATAAATTAATCAGTTGCCACCCCCCCAGGATAAACATTAAGTACAGCTTAATCCGACTTAATGTATCGTACCAGTTCTACTTGTGTTATTTAACCAATAAGACACAAAGGCACATCTTTGTATAATGTCTCTACGTGATGCCAATACTCTGACACCTCGACAAAACAGAACCGCCTTAACACAGAACTGCCTTAAAACACAGCTCCTTTAAAACAGAACTGCCTTAACACCTTAAGACAAGGAAAAAAAAGGCAGAACTGGCCAGATTCAGGCCAGCAGCACAGACAGTTAAGCCAACACACTGTGTGCAGACAGGTGAATAACCCTCACACCAAACCCCTGACTTTTTACCATGTGGGGTAAAATGGGAGGGGCGGTGTAACTGAAGCTCAGGGGAACCTCGCTGCCTATGGCTGTGCTTCTACGCCAATCCGCCTCATTTTTACAATTTTTTTTTTAGCAGTGATTAATCACCCCTTTGAAGAGCAGGTTTTTTGGAATGTTTTTTTCTCAGAATTCTAAGCCAGTGTTCTAGAACTCCATTGTTTTCAATCACCAGCAGTGATTGTGACATCAGCAATAGAATGTTCAGTTAAGAGCATTCTGATCACGCACATTCTGACCGCACACCTGAAAGGGTTGAAACCCTGCCCTGAAAGGCTATCGTTATACCGTAAGGTCACTTTTACAGTGCGACTATGTCCACTGTGTTATTATCACTGCTGTTCTTCCCCTGGCCCAGGGCTATATCTTCATGTCCACAGGGAAGAGCAGGTTCACCCATCTCTGAAAACTGTGCAGCGCCAAGAGAACAAAGACTCCCTTCCATAAGAACCGTCCCCTGAATACAAAGAGCAAAGAGAGGCAGGACAGAGAGAAGGGCCCAGTGTAGCCACTGCTAAAGGGACAGGGAGGGGGTGGAATGGAGGGAGAGAGAGATGGAGGGAGAGTACAGAGGAGGGGGGAGAGAGAGGGAGAGATGCAGAGAGAGAGACAGAGAGAAAAAGAGAGCGGAAGATGGAGGGAGGGAGAGAATCACTGAAACTGAAGCCTGCTGAATAATCACAGCGCACTGGATTATGACGAATATCCGTCTCCTCTTGGACTACGCCTTAAACAGCGAGGAGAACTGAAACTTAAACAACAGCCAGTGACTGAAATGAAACTGAAATAACAACGAGAGCGACTGAAACGAAACTGAAAGCAGCCTCAGGTAGAGCAATCGACCAGTAATACGCACGACACCGACCGGCAGTATCAAACAGCGTGGCGTACGCGTGAGCCCAAACTACACCTAACACCGTCTGCTCAGAGTCAGAGGCGGAGCTTCCACAGCTGGGGCTCAAACCCCTCCCTCCGGTGCCCAGGACGCGTCAGGCTGATCTCCTGTGGTGCACAGGTGTTAAGATCAGGTGTTAAGTGCAAGTGCGAGCGCAGGTGTGAGCCTGCCTCGATCGTTTTTTCACTCCCAGAATACCTCTGGTGCAGAGTGCTTTCCACTCTCGGGTCTGGAGCAGGTGGAACGCAGTAACAACAACGCCAACTGGTTAAAGAACAGGCCACTCCCTCCCCCCCCCAAAAAAAAAACAATTAAATATAATTGCTCACATAAGGAGTCGGCTCAAAAATAAATTAACGAATGCCTTTGTCGGTTATGCATTTCATAGGCAATTAGCTTCAGCTGAAAAAGCAACGTGATTGCATTTTCCTGGCTACATTAGTTGCCGGTACAATATAATTTCAGTGTTTACACTGCAGTTTATTACTGTACTTACTTTCATAATTTTCTTCACTAGGGAGCGCAAACTCCCTAAAAAAACTCTGAAGAAGGTACGCCATGAATTTTGACGACATTACAGACAGCAGCGAGGGCTGTTCGACAGCACCGTTTGGCTGCGGTTCAGTTGTGTTTGTGCAAATCCTTTTCTCACGCCACACCTGAGCAGGGCTTTGGGTAACCATGCAAACACTAGCGGCTAAACGTAAAACACACAATGCTACGTGACGACACGCTCGAATGTGGGAGTGGCCTGATCGCCTTCGACGTCGCCTTGGTAACCCGTTGTTCGAGTGGTAACTAGGAAACCAGGGCGGCAGTGGTTAAGGTGTGCTGGTCTCGTAACCTGAAGGTCACAGGTTCAATTCCCGTGTAGGACACTGCCGTTGAGCAAGATACTTAACCTGCATTGCTTCAGTATATGTAAATGCTATGTAAAAGTTGTGTTCAGGATAAGAGTGTCTGCTAAATGTACTGTAGTGTACTAACTAAGCTTGTATCAGAAAGGACACGGTTTTGAATTGTATGCCAAAAGTGACCCAGTTTTGAGTCTGCTAGGTACCAGCAGTCACGTGAACGCCGTTGCAGTCATGTGACACTGCCTGTAATAGTCTGGAATGGGTCAGATCCACCATCAGACTCATTAATGCTGGTCAGGACCTCCAGCCAGTGGGTGGTGCTGATGAGTGAGTGTTTGCCTCGTGAGCTCTTCTTCTAAGACTTTTGAAACATGAAGACAGGGCCCAGGGGGCTATACATCAGGTTGGCGAATGTGGGCGTGTCCTTGCGCCAGACAGAAATGGGGGCCTCTTGGCCAATCACGTTCCTTTCATCCAGGCGCTCTTAAAAACGATTTGGGGGACCTTGAGAAAACTAGCCAATGGGGCAGTTCACAAGTCTAGCGGATTTCTGGGCAGTACGTTCTTAGATCTAAACTCGCATGCGGTCTGGCCACACACTGCCTGTCCTGTGCGTCAGCCAGCTTTTGTTTTGAGGCGCTGGATTGGCTGTCGGGGGGGGTCTGTGCGTTTGTCCGTCGGAGAGACAGAAAGACTTACAGCGGCTGCAGTTGTCCTTTAAGGGGTCGGACAGGAAGAAGGAGCAAACTCTCCTCGTCTGGCGGAAATCCTGAGGTGCCAACAGGAACTTCTCCCTGAGAGGGAGAGGGAGGGAGGGAGAGAGAGCGAGGGAGAGGGAGAGAGAGAGAGAAAGGGAGAGAGAGAGAGAAGGAGGGAGAGGGAGAGAGATGGAGAGAAAGGGAGGGAGAGAGAGAGAGAGGGGAGAGGAGAGAGAGAAAGGGAGGGGAGAGAGGGAGAGGGACAGAGAGAGAGAGGGAGGGAGGGAAAGAGGGAGGGAGAGAGAGAAAGAGGGACAGAGAGTGAGAGACATTCAGCAACTGTCACCGACATGTCACTCAAATGTCAATGATGCCAACTGTAGCGGGTCAGCCTGCCAGTCACAGTGATGAGTAGCTGATGAGTGTGCCTGATGAGAGCGAGTGACAGAAAGAAAGAAAAAGAAAAAACAGCACAGGCACAGGAAGTAAGATCCACAGCGCTGACCTAATTACTGAATCCCGGGTATCAAAGGAAGCTTTTCCATTTTCAAACAGGCCTGCTCTTCAAACGCCGCACTCCTACCCAACACCTCAGACCGCTGCTATCAAAATGAGCCCTTAAGCATCCTCACACAAAATAAGACACAGGGAGCCCTCAACACTGCATTCTAAAAATCATCTCTCCAAGGCACAGTGTGACCTACTGGCTCCAAAAACCGGGGGAAAAAATATGACATTCACACCTTCAATACCACCTAAACCAATTAAGTAAAGGTTATTCAAAAAAAGTCAGCAATAACAGCAGTATTAGAGCTAAGCAAACAGCATCTCTGCGTTTGCAAACACACCCGAGCGTTTTTATCTACCGTTTTATCTTTCATTTCCGAGCAGCAGTTCTGCATTAAAGGCGGACGCTGATCCTTCGCTCTCCTGACAGCGCTGCTGTGACAGACAGGGAGACCGTGTGCCTGTCGCGCGCGGCTCATTATTTCGCGGCTCACCCGCGGCTGTGCGGACCGGGGCCCAGTCGCAGGTTCGAGCCTGTGCTGTGTCACTAGCGGTCTGCAGCGATGACACGATTGGGCCTGTCCCTCCAGGGATGGGGGGGGGGGGGGATTTGGGCCAAGGTGACTGGGGTCACAGGACACGTTAGCCCCGCCCAGCAGCACGCCAGACGCCCACAGGCTAACGGCTGTTATCAGACGAGAGCTCTCCTCTGATTGGCCCGTTCCTGCAGTGCCGTGTGGCCTGCAGGATGTGACACAGTCGCTGGCTCCAGGGTGAGAGTGTGAGAGTGTGTGTGAGCTCTCTCTCTCCGTCCCTCTCTCTCTCCTTGCTCAAGGGAAGGTGGTTCAGAGGTGACCCCAAAAGCAGTTTTGGGGGGAGGTTGGGCACAAAAAATGAGAAAATATAAAAATGTTCCAAAAGAATTTTATAAATCATAAATGTAATGTAATAAGTGTGGTAAAACTGTAATAAATAGGCAGCATCTGCAAAGCCCCAAGGTTACTTTCATACTTCAGGATCAGCATTTTTCCCCCAACCTTCCTTTATGTGGAGTCCTGCTGTGAAATTTGGCTCCACACTAAAACATTAACTCTTATTAATGCATTAAAATGTCAGTTGTTAATGTGTTAAAAGGAATTTTATAAGTGTGACGTATGAAGCACTGCACCACACAGCCTTAAAGCAGCACGACAGCTGGCATGATGAGGGATGTCACTGGTGGGCTGCACGCATCATAAACCCCACTGGTGCCTGGGAAACGTAGTCCGCACAGCTCAGGTGAAATCGAAGCTTCATCCCTTCTTTCGGTAAGACGCAAAGCGGTTTCACTGAATCGAAAGAGCATAGTTTTGGATGAAGAGGAAATGAATCGCGTGCGGAGCCAGACTCTGAATGTGGCAGATGCCCTGGTATCAGGTTACCCCCCCTGGGAGGGTAGTCTCTGCAGAGCAAGGGGGGGGGGGGTAGAATCTCACCTCAGCGTCCTCTCCAGCTCCCTGCCCTCGTGCTGGTCGCCACGGTGAAGCAGGTTCCGGATGCCTCTCTCGAAGGATTCCGAAGCCCTGTCCTTTGGAAGCTGAGTTTGGGACACAGAGCGAACGCTGCATTAGTCTCCAGCAGTCTACCCCACAGAATCTTATATCAAACAGCGGACACTTCACAGCTTCACACACACGCTGCAGCTACACACTCTCATTGTTATACGAGGAGCGTACACTGTCAAAAGCATGCAGGACGTACAAAGACTACTTTTCTTTCTATTGGTCTTATTTGTATTTTATCAAATTATCATTATTTATATTTTTCTGTAAAGCACTTTGTCACTCCATTTTGAAAAGTGCAATATAAATAATAATAGTAATAATAATAACTCTACAGGAAGGCTTTGGCTCCATACAGCTTGTCAGGGGTTGCATTGCTAATATACTTAATTGACAGTTTTTTTGGAAGTTTTCCCCCTCACCTTTAACAAAAAGTCCTCTAGCTCATGGTGCGTCTTGGTCACGTTTGTGGAAGTGGAGTCTGACCATTTCACCTGAAACAGAGGGGCCGTTGTTACAATTCAGATTCCCCTTTCCTGAACTCGCAACGTTTACTGTAAACAGCTTTTAACCTCAGTAGCAACCCGTTAAAAATGACACGGCAATGCAAAGCAGAAGATTTCAGAAACGCACGCAAATGTATTACCGTCTTCAGTTCACGGCAGAGTTACGTTTTCGTTTTATGGAATCGCGATGGTTTTTAAATTAAGTCGTCGCGCGTTTGTGGCACGATATTTCCTCTGTTTATTTTACAGCTATGAATCACAAAGTTCTACAGACAGTTAAATGCTTGGCGTCAACGGTCAAGTGCGGAACATAAATCGCTCTTTGTAATTCTAATTTTCTGAAAATAAACACGGAATGAAATGCGTCTCAGAGGTTCTGTCTTAATATTCGGAAGACAAACATCGGCTCAAAAACAGACGTCCAAGTTGGACGATGTTAAAACGCGAGGACCGCCCCGCAACGGCAGGGGAGAACGAAACAAAACCTAAACCCCGTCCCAAAATCCAAAGCTATCTGCATGCGGAAAATAAATATTTTTCCTCGGCGTGACCAACTCGAGACTAAACAACGTCCACAGGCAAGCCTTCAATATAAACACAGCGGTCTGCACAGAAAAAAACTGCATTTTACACTGTCCCGTTTACGCGTACTATATGTAGGCTACAGGAGAGAATTACTTATATACCATAGTCATGCAAGCCCGGCAAAACGTGTAGGCTATTTATTTTTACCAATTACTCAAACAGGTGGCTCATAGAAAAGAAAAACACTCCAAGAGAAGTAGGATTTTACACTGGACATGTGTAAAAGACAATACTGCACTGTAAATACAGTCAACACGGGACAGTAGCACAGCACAGAAGGGAGAGATTTAGGGCTCAATGTAGGGCAAGGGAATTTTGGGAAGTCAGATGGGTGACGCGGGCATTCGTCAAATTCTACGCTCGTAATGGAGCTTTTAAAACGTCACGACCGCGCGAAAAGGGTTAACTGCTTTTTTTTAGGTCGCGGTGGAAGAAGGAACAGGCTGTTTGCGTTTGAATAGAACCCTTTCTCCCGGCGCTAAAACGGAAAAATCTGTGAAATGCGAGGCGATACCCTCGGACGTTCCGAGCATGCTCCCGAACGCTGCGGCCGCCAGAGCTCAACAATGAGGCATGTGAACGAGTGAGAGAGAGAGAAGGGGGGGGGGGGGGAGATAGAGATGGTGGAAGGGGAGAGAGATAGAATGAAAGAGGGGAAGGGAGAGTGAGAGCAGGGAGGGGAGGGGGAGAGAGAGATATAGAGATAGACAGCGAGCAAGAAAGAGTGTGTGTGAGTAAAAGAGCGTGTGCGACATGTGAGAGCGTATGAGTGCACGAGGGCATGAGAGAGCGAGGGAGAGGGAGAGACACAGAGAGAGGAAAAGAGAGAGGAAAAGGGAGACGCAGACAGAGCTCTCTTTCCTGGGGGCCTTTTCCAGACCGAGCCCTGAACAGGGCAGGCAGCGGAAGGGAAAGCCCCTTCTGGAGTCCCGACTCACTAGGGAGTCCGCCGAGGAACCTGCGGTCCCCTTAGCAACCACGCGGCGGGTTCCGCGTTTCCCGGGACGACGCCCGCCTCGGGAGCGCTCGAGGAAAAAGCACCAGGCGCCTAATGAAGACTCAGTCTCAGTCCGCTGTCACGCATGCCTGGAGAACATGTGTGATAAGGAAAGGTGGGGCGTACGATCCGTGTATCTTGACTTGGCTCGTTACCATCTTCCCTGTCAGAACTGCAATTCGGTCCTTTTTCCCGGGCATCGTGAGCAGAAGGGATCACACTCACTTCTCCACTCTCATATCTCACACAGTCAGCCGCCATTGCCGCTGCTCTTCTATACCGCTGCACGCCATGCACCTCAGGCTGAGGTGCACAGGGACCCAAACTCCTCAGAGAATCGGGCAGTGACGTTAATCCACCTCATCTGAAACAGGGAGAGGATGATTTAGGTCACCCATCCTGACTGGGGAAGAGGCAAGCAGTCAGGCTTCTTTTTTTTTTCTTTTCTTTTTTTTTTTAAACCCAGAAAGACTGACGTCAGCTTTGTGAAAGCAAGTCCGGAACTGCGTTTGGCATTCTCGGCATCGCCGGAGACGCCGTGCCAACGCCGAATTCCCAAGCCTAGCGGACGTCTTTGCCGTTTCCCTCGCTAAGTGGATCCGTTAATATCGAGCAGATGAAACGCGTGTGAGCCTCTGATTGTTACCCGCTGTGGTATCCATCAAGTATGCGGCAGCTGTTTGTTCAGGATACGGCCAGAAACATGAGAATATAAATTTCAGGCAGCCCAGTGAACTCTAACATTAAACCTTTTAGGTGTGAGATCACAAACATGTGATTACACTGTTCTTGTCATTCTAATGCTGATGTGACAATCACTGCTTGTAATTGAAAGCAGGGGGAGTTCTAGAACACTGACTTGAAATTCTGAAGAAAAAAAACATTCCAAAAAACCTGCTCTTCAAAGGGTTAAAGAGGAACAGGAAGTGAGTGTGCCAATGCTCCAGAACATTCCGTCAGCATTTCAGAAAACGCTCAGATCTCTGGAAGATAATTCTAGCACACTCATGCTTTATCAGCCAGTTGAAATTAGACACAAAATCTAAGAAGTGGCTTTTGGCTAGGTTTTTGCACTTGGATCCAGAAGAAATACACAGGGACGTCTAACTCAATCCACAAACATCACAGGAGACTTCTAGAACATTCTGAGTGGAACGTAGCCAGGTTATCTGAGAGGCCTTCAAGAATTCCATCAGAGCACAGCTGCTTTTCAAACAAACATGCCATTAAAACCGGTAGACAGGCTATGGTGGTAAACATGGCTCATAGCAACAAACGCGATTTCCGGGAATCTATCACAATCAATTTAGTATCAGATTTCAGTGCACACGCACAGCAAGCTTATTGGGCCGTGACTTAACTTGGGAAATAATTCTAGCACACAACAATTTAAAGATAACTACCCCCTCTCAGATACCGTCATAGGTACCTTACTTAACAACAGACGCAGTCAGCCCATAATGTTTCTGGTCGCCAAAGCACCTGTGCAAGCACGGACGAGGAACACCCCCCCCCCCCGCCTCCTCTCATTGGCCGAATCGCTCAACGAGGTCATAAGAGAGCCGGATGAACGCGGTGCCCGAGAGACTGAAATCAGATTGCACAAACGCCCCATAAAAAAGCCCAGAATGCACTGCAACTGCTCCACTGCAGAATGACTGCTCAAAATAATTTTGCAAAACCCCCGTAGCCCCATATTCTGGGCTGAGCTCAATAACCCATTTTCAATGACTGCAGAGTCTTCCCAGCTCCTGAAAATCAGAGGAAATCTCACTGGAATTCTGCAAATACTGGAAAAAACTGCAAAAAACTACAATATCTATAGACAATATAAAAAATGGCAAATAAAATGTAATGCAATACCTATAGACATCTAGTGCACATAACACAAGTAAACATCATTTTATGATAAATAGGGGGAGCGACGTTTCTTTTAATTAATATCTGTCTGAGGAGCAACATGAGCACAAATCACGAGACTCTTCTTGTGACAGTAGTTCACGGAGACGTCACATCGATGTTAGAATGTGACAGCCTACAGATCACGACAAGTCCCTCTCCTGCACCTCTCCTTACTGTGCGTAGGCCAACACTGCGCATTCTATCTGATCTCTTCACAAGCAGGCTTTGTTTTTGGCATCACCACCCTTTAGCTGTCTGGGAACCACCGTCACGTTTACGAGACGGTTCACCTCACTTATCGCATTTATTTCCCACGATGCCTCATGTTTCATCATCGTCGTCCTCCTTCATCCTGTCCGCAACGCACAGGAGAGACGCGAAACCACAGGCTTGAGGCTAAATGGTTTGCAATCTCGGGCCGTGTTTTCTAAAAAATCCATCCTAACTTTGTCTATTCATGCCCTTAGTTTCCCAGAATACCTCAATGAACTCTCTATCGAGCAACGTCTGCGGCCTATCAGTATACTAAAGCCTGGCTATTATTAGAAAGGAGACGGATAGCCTTCTAGTGCTTACTCACTTATTCCTGTCCTTGGGTTGTGTGTGTGTGCAGTAAAGCTGGAGAAAATGCTCTGCGATGCCTTTAGACAGGTCACCGCTGTAAAACATGTTTTAGACACACAAAAAGCAGCTGAATTGCAAGGGCGAATTAGCTTGTCATTGCTATACAACCACATAAAATGTCCCACCCTCTGGAACCAAACCGAGACTTTGGTGTTACTGTTACACCCCCCTACACAACATGCACACTCATGGATATAAACTGGACCATCACCGCTGGACCCAGTGGCTGGTTCTGACTGCGGCTCTGTGGATTGCCCCCCCCCCGGTTCAGAGAGCAGCTGGCCGGAGGTGGGTGGAGGATGGGCATCAGGGCGAACAGCCTGTCTCTCTCGGGTGGAGGATGGGCATCGGGGCGAACAGCCTGTCTCTCTCGGGTGGAGGATGGGCATCGGGGCGAACAGCCTGTCTCTCTCGGGTGGAGGATGGGCATCGGGGCGAACAGCCTGTCTCTCTCGGGTGGAGGACGGGCATCAGGGCAAACAGCCTGTCGCTCTCATCCAACACCGTTCCCGGGAGGCATGCGAACGCCGCCTCCGCCCACGCCTGCCTCTCGAGGCCGGCGACGCCGTCCTCGAGGACATCAAAGCTGTCTCTCTCGGTAGAGGTGCACCAACCGCCGCGTGCACACCTCCTAGGAGCAACAGCCGCTCTCTGGGAGGTGCATCGCAACAGCGTCTCCGGGAGATCATAACATTCTCCATCAACTCACCGACCACCGCCCACCCTCAGCTCGCACCCCATCGCTTCAGAGGCAGCGTGCAACGAGCAAGAGCCATCCACCTACTGTCGACCGAACTCCACACGCACAAACCCCCACCACCAAGCTTTGGTCTGAATAAAGAAAATCTCACTCACAGCACCACCCTCAGCTCCACCCAAACCTTATGGGTGTCTGAATAAACATCTCACTCCACGGCACTACCCTCAGCTCCACCCAAAACCTTACGGGCGTCTGAATAAAGAACATCTCACTCTTCAGCTCCAACCGAAACCCCACAGGCATTCTGAATAAAGAACATCTCACTCCACAGCACCACCCTCAGCTCCACCCAAACCTTACGGGCGTCTGAATAAAGAAAATCTCACTCTACAGCACCACCCTCAGCTCCACCCAAACCTTATGGGTGTCTGAATAAACATCTCACTCCAGCCCACCTAAAGCCCACCCAACCTTACGGGCGTCTGAATAAAGAACATCTCACTCCACAGCACCACCCTCAGCTCCACCCAAAACCTTACAGGCGTCTGAATAAAGAACATCTCACTCTTCAGCTCCAACTGAAACCCCACAGGCATTCTGAATAAAGAAAATCTCACTCTACAGCACCACCCTCAGCTCCACCCAAAACCTTACGGGCGTCTGAATAAAGAACATCTCACTCTTCAGCTCCTACCGAAACCCCATAGGCATTCTGAATAAAGAACATCTCACTCCACAGCACCACCCTCAGCTCCACCCAAACCTTACAGGTGTCTGAATAAAGAACATCTCACTCCATGGCACCACCCTCAGCTCCACCTAAACCTTACGGGTGTCTGAATAAAGAACATCTCACTCTACAGCACCACCCTCAGCCGACCGCGGAGGATTTTTCTCAGAACCCGTTCTGAGGCTGCTACGGGGAGAAGCCCGTCTGCCTTGGTTCCAGACACAACAGCGGAGCGCCCAGGATCCCAAAACTCAGATGCCCGCGCCGATAACCGACGAAGTTCGCGGTTTAATTACGCCATTTTTCCTTTCTCCCGGACGCGTGGGTGTGGAAGTGTTCGCTCAGCCCCGCCCCGCGGCCCTGGCGTCCGTTCCAAAAGCCAGATAAACATTTAGCGCTTACGAGTGTTAAGAGATGGGCCGGGCGGCCATCTTGTTTGTTTGGATGCTGCCTAGCGGATGTATCTGATGCAGACGCTGCTGTGCTGGCTACGGCAGGAAACAGTGCTTATCTGCAGGGTGCAACAGACCAAGGCAATATTTTGACTCGCACAAGGCAGCGAAATTACAAATCACAGTGAGATATTTTTTTTTGTTTGTTTTTTTTTTTACAATATCATTACAGATGCAGTATTTCTTCTTTAAACACAGGGATGCTGTGGTATAGGGCTCAGCAGAGTTAAATGCTACTTCCTGGAGGGATGTGACTGGCTGGTGAGAGGTGGCAGGGGGGGTTGGAAAGATCACCCTGGACCCCCCCCCCCTCCCTCCCTTCTCTATCCTCATGGGGTCATCAGCATGAGCAAACGAAACACAAGAGGGATAATCCCTACTTGGCACATTAAATACTACTGGCCCCAGTTAAACAAAGGGGGAGATGTGTTCTGACAGAGCACACACACACGTGCAGACAAATCTGTGTGTACACACACAAACCACACACGCAGAAATGAGAGGTTAAGGCTCATTTATATGCGCGTATTATATATTCTGTGTTCAGCTGTGCAGTACCACAGGAGGAGATTTTGGTGCTGCTTTGGTAAAACACACCCAGCTGCTGGACTGAAGGAAATCACCCTTCTGCTGCAGGGGATGAGCGGCCTGGACTAGAGAGAGATCCACACGCTTCACCCAGAGAAGCAGCTGCTAATGCCCAGTCCCTGTCTCTCTCTCCCTCCCTCTATATCTCTGTCTGTCTCTCTATCTCTCTCTCTCTCTCTCCCTCCCTCTCCCTCCCTCACTCTCCCTGTCTCTCCCTCCCTCACTGTCTCTCTCCCCCTCTCTCTGTATCGGTCTATCACTCTCTCTCCCCCTCTCTCCCCCTCTCTCTGTACCTGTCTTCTCTGTCTCTCTCCACTCTCCTCATTAGTCTCCTCCCTCTCTGTACTCTGTCTTCTCTCTGTCTCTCTCTCCATCTCCCTCCCTCGCTCTCTCTCCGTCTCTCCCTCCCTCACTGTCTCTCTCTCTCACATTCTCTCTCGTGCCTTTTCTCTCTACTCTTTTCTCTCTTACTCACTCACTCTCCCTTGCACTCTCGCACCCTTTTCTCTCTCTCATGCGCGCCTGTGTGCAGACGCCAAGATGTGCGAGCCAGTTCATCCTTTTTTTTTTGTTGTTTGTTTTTACTACCTTTTGCAGTAAAGCCAGAGACAGTACAGCAGCTTCTCCTCTGCCAGTCGGGGCTCTGTGATTTCAAACCGGAGCCACAGAGAAATGAACCCTTTCACCTCGGCCGCTGTGGCGGTTTCTGCTTTACCGCCAATCAAAATCCCCCCCCCGAGGCGAACGTCAGCGCCGCTCGCGAGAAGCAGCTCGCCATCCACCTTGTTCCTGACCTCTGACCTTTCCCCAGAGTGCTTTGCTTGAGGGGAAAAAAAAAAATAAAAACCAAGCAGTAACTTCTCCATTTACGTCGCCAGGAAACCCACGGCAAGCAGACGAAATGGTGTTTAAAAAAAAAAGAAAAGAGAAAAAAAGTCAGACATGGCTCAGTTTCATTAATGAATGAATGAATGAATGAATGAAGAATTAACGAGAACAGGAACAAGATGTCTGCGCCCGCGGCAGTGCCCACAGTAAAAATCCACACCGGTTTCCCTGGATACCAGTATACCGTGAGTACCATAGATACGGCCAAGCGCCAAACGGGGCCTAGCGATGCCAGACAGCGTGACCCGAACCCGAACCCGCGCTGTGACTGTGAATCAGCTGAAAGAGCACTAGGGGGGGGGGGGGGGGGTAGAGGGGGGGTAAGAGTAATGTTTAGGGACAAACTGTCCGTCCTGGATCCGGGGCTTGCATAAAGACTTCCTCTCTCCGTCGGGCCGACGGGTGATCCATCACCCCCACCGCCCCAGCTCCGCCACCCGCCGCTCCCACCCGCTCTCTTAGGAGAGGAGGTCATTTCAGGTCTCCGGCTCAATGATTGCGCTCGGCTTGGCACAAGGGCGTTCCCAGACAGCTAAACCACCCCCCCCCACCCCCCCACCCCGCCCGTACAGCGAGCTCCGTCTCCGCGCGGTGCGGGGGAAACGGATCAGAACAAAGACAGCGGCGGCTAGGCTCCGCGCGCAGCGTACACACCCCCCCCGCCAGTGATTTGGATCAGAGGAGGAAGGTTGTCAGCTGTCCCGTCTGTCCCGCTACGGTCCAGCGGAACCGCGGACCAGGGATGCTGATTTGGTTGGAGGAACCGTTACAACCAAACACGGTTACAATAGAGTGCGGTTATGACCCAGTGCGGTTATGACCCAGTGCGGTTATGACCCAGTGCGGTTATGACCCAGTGGGGTTATGACCCAGTGCGGTTATGACCCAGTGCGGTTATGACCCAGTGGGGTTATGACCCAGTGCGGTTATGACCCAGCGCGGTTATGACCCAGTCTGACATCCGTTATGACTGACATCCGTGAGGCTGGAGGGCTTTGTTGGGGAGTGATCACTGATCAGCAGGTTTAGAGAATCTGGGAGTTTGGGGGGGCACTCATTAGGGGTACGGGCATCACAGCCTGACTCCACGCGAGCGGACAGCTCAGGTCACCGGGCCGGCGAATCAGACTCTAGAAAACCTGCCCCGCATGAAGGACTGACAGGGACACCCATGTGACCCGGCGTTTGGGCGAACCTGAAAGCGTCTGCTGAGCTTCGGAGCAAGGAAAAGCGCTTAGGCACAGCCCCCCCCCCCCCTTCTGAGCCCGATTATTTAAACAGGTCTCTGCCGGGACGTTCACAAATCATCAGAAACACGACGCCAACCCAACACGGGGCCAGATAAAACACAGGGATCCACGTAAAGGCTAATAAACTCCAAACACATGGGCTCAGCGCTTCCTGTGTGTGTGTGTGTGTGTGTGTGCGTGTGTGTGTGTGTGTGTGTGTGTGTGTGTGTGTGTGTGTGTGTGCGTGTGCGTGTGTTAGTGTGCGTGTGCATGCTTGTGTGTGTGCACATGTGTGTGTGTGTGTGTGTTAGTGTGCGTGTGCATGCTTGTGTGTGTGTGCACATGTATGCGTGTGCATTTGTGTGTGTGTGTGTTAGCGTGTGCGTGTGTTAGTGTGCGTGTGCACATGTATGTGTGTGCATGCATGTGTGTGTGTTAGTGTGTGCGTATTTGTGAGGCTAAACCCATTGGCTGTCTCAATCTCAACTCAGGTAAACACCACACATCCAGGACCTGCAGAATGTGATAAGAAATAAAAACAGTTTTTCCCTGAAATCGGGCCCGGATCAGCGAGCCACATCCGTCTGCACATACACCCCCCAACCCCAACCCCACCCACCCCCCCCCCACCCCCACCCCCAAAAGCAGTGGTATCAATGATATAACACTTGCAGGAAAGCATAGTGGTGACAGAGAGGTCTCTAACAGAGAGGAACAGTTTTGGGTCAGTTCAGTCAAGTTAATAATTGACAGCAGAAGGCAGTTCCACCCGTTCTGGACTTCATATTGTTCTGAACAATTTTTAAGTTGAATATTTTCCACAAGATAAACAACAAAACAACAACTATTATAATTGGGGGGGGGCAAAGATTAAAAAATAAATAAAGCCACATTTTCATTTTTCTAAAGTTGGTGAACATTTGAGTGAATTGCATACACCAAAGAAACCGGCCGTAAAAATTAATTTCACAACTCAAAATATTAGTTAAATGTGAAGAAAACAAATTGCATTTGAAAGAGCTAATGAAGAGTGGCATATTTTAATTTGCTTTAAACTTTGTTTGTCTGCTGTATACATCCCTCAAGCTTCTGACATCATTGCTGAATGATCCATAAATGTCTTCCAGTGTATGAGCCATTCATTTAGAAATGAGCCAAGCAGCACTCTACAGCAAGAGCATCATGCCCCAAAAATGGAACCAGCCAATGAGATCATCTCCCCTGAATACCCAGGCGCTAGTAGTGTTTGGGAAGCGTCCTGTGCTGCCTATTGGAGGACTCAACAGCACGTAGCAGGCTGCAAAATGACTGGAACGCAGCTGGGGTATCACATGACAGCTACGAGTCAGAGCACCCGCATGCAGACACTGTGTCCTGCAGAGGTGCAGAGAAGGCGTCACAAGAGCATCACGCCCCAAAAATGGAACCAGCCAATGAGATCATCTCCCCCGAATACCCGGGCACTAGTAATGTTTGGGAAGTGTCCTGTGCTGCTCATTGGAGGACTTAGTGAAACGCAGCTGGGGTATCACATGACAGCTATGAGTCAGAGCGCCCGCATGCAGACACCGTGTCCTGCGGCGACGCAGAGGAGGCGGAGTCAGTCCGAGGCGCCCGTGCTCCTTCTCCACGCGCGTCGTTACCCGCGCAAAGCCAAGAGAATGCCTGCGACGCCTTTCCTACGACCATTCGCCAGGTGAAGAAGCCATCTGCTCCCCCGGGATGCTGGGTAAGGGGACAGGTGGCCCGCGGCGCTAGTGACTGCTGGCGCGCCGGACTGCGCTGGGCCCGGGTACGAGAGCGGACAGCCGGAAAGGAGGGACCCCGCCGCACCCCGCCGCACCCCCCCGCACCCTAAACACCCCGACACCCCCACGCGGGACAGAGAGAGGTGCACCCCGTACCTCGAAGCTGAACTCCCTCTCTGCTCCTCTCCTGGAGATCCCCTTCAGCACGATCCTCTCGATGTGCACGGCTAAAAGGCAAACGGGAAGGGGAGGAGTCAGGGCACAGACAGGAAGAGGAAGTGCCCGCGTTCATACAGAAACAAACCAGTTCATTCACACACAGGCCTCTCCGTGCACGTGTTTGTATGTGCACGTGTGGGGTGAGGTGGGATGGAGGGTGGGGGGTTTAAAATCGGGGGGCACTTACCCTCTCTTTGGGGTGCTCTGGCCGTGGGGGGGCCTGCGTGGGGGGCCGACTGCACGCTGTCCCGCGGGCTGGCCTCAGTGCTGGGGGAGAGGTAGGCCGCTTTGGGCACCTCGGGCTGCTGTAAAACCGAGAGACAGAGGAAACGCGTCACTCGCCAGAACGGCTGTGATTGGACGGCCATGCCGAGGATGACTCTCCGCCAGCCAATAGATCTCTAGACCCCAAACTCCTGGCCAATCTAAGGGCCAGAGCGGCTGGGGGCATGTTAAACCTCTACAGCAGGGGGCTCAGTGAGATTACAGAGGGAGGATGGAGGATGGAGGGAGAGGGGGAGAGAGAGAGATAGAAAGCGAGAGCGAGAGAGAGATTGTATATCATATGGCATACATACAACATCATATGGTATGTTGTTTATGTTGTGTGTGTATAATGCGTGTATATTAATTACCAGGTTGTGCAGTTGTTTTTTGTTCTTGTAGTTGTTTGCTATTATTATTATTGTTGTTGTTTGCTTTGGCAACACAGTGCATGTGATGCCAATAAATCTGTGGAAACTGAGGAACAGAGAAAGCGAGAGAGAGAGAGAGAGAGAGACGGAGAGAGAGGGAAAGAAAGAGAGAAAGAGACCCCTGTCATGTGTGGCAGATACAGGGCTGGTATCTGTGTGCTTATCGGTTGGAAACGGGCGGTTCTGACTAATTCAATCAGACAGCTAGCCTGGGCTGAAGGTCACAGTAAAATGCAATTTGCACAAACACAGCGGAACAGCCACACAGCTGACCCGTCTGCAGACTGTGGGTCCAACAGGCAGCCAATGGAGCGGGGGAACAGCCGACAGGCAGCCAATGGATCAGGGGGACAGCCAACAGGCCGACCATTGGAGCAGGGGAACAGCCAACAGGCTGACCAATGGAGCAGGGGAACAGGTTACAGTATCACACCTGTTGAAGGGCAGTGTTGACCCTTTAGGCATCTTGCTATTGCTCTCTCTCTCACTCTCTCACACAAACACACGCACACATGCGCACAACAAATAAACATTCAAGAGGCATATTTATAAATCGCACGTTCATTAGAAATATATCCTACCGTATACCTTTCTCAATAAATATCAGTTATTAGATTACAGCCCTAGTGAGCACACACTAGACGTTCTGTTTCCTGCATGCCCATCTTTATACAGTATACGCACATCAGAGCTTATCTACAGTATACGACAAGCACGCGTCAGGTAGAGCGAGCACTGAACCCATGCCCCTGAGGTGCAAAGTGAGGGGGCTCTGACCATCTCACCACCTGGGCATGGGCAAGATTACCGAAAGGTGAAGCGGTGGCACTCTTAACAACCGCAGGGTCCGCACATTTCACCATCTCGCTGCGGGGGGGGGGGGGGGGGGGGTAATCATTAACCCCGCGGTGGTAAATTTAGACATTTCCGTAACGTGAAAAAAAAAAAACCATATCGGAGCAGGAACTGGCCTGTCGTGTCCGTCAGCGCCAAGTTCACCGAGAACGTGGAAAACTTTTTTTTTTGAGGCGGCAACAAACCCTTATCGTAATTTAGTTTCCAGTTGGGTGATAGCGGACATTTGTTAACAGAAATATATTTTTCTCAGATGTACTGGCTGAATTTCTTTAAAAGCCTTTTCATTTTTAATAAGTGACATTCATAATTGTATTGTATTGTTATAACCACCAGGTTATGGATTACACACAACTGAACCATGAAACTCACTGGCTATTATATATTTATTAATCACAGAGTTTTCTTAATTTCTCACTATGAACATGCACACACACTCATGTACACACACACACATGAACACACACACAGAATGCACACAAACAAAACCGTACGTGGTATGATGCTACGCGCTCACATACAAAGGCTAACTAATGCCTAAGATCTGCTGTAGTGCCACGAGTCTCACCATTTTAGGTAAGACAGCAAGTGGCTGCCATTACCATTACACACCACCATAAGCCGTCGATCTGACTGAAAGAATGTAGCCCACTGCAACAATCGAACGTTCTGATTAATTATACACCAGTCAGACAGCGTCGCAGGCGAAACGCCCTACTTTTTATGACTTCCAAGAACATTACAGCGCATTATCGCTGTCTTGACAGCTGGGAGCCTACAGTAATCAGATGGCCCTTGGGTGTACAGGAAAACAGAACTGCTCTATCTCCGCTATCTCTGCATCTGCTCTGGTGTGGGCATATGCTTTCTAGCAGCAGCTAGGCTACATGCAGTTAGCCATACTGTTCATTCAACCAGGCTGGCTTTGAAATCCTGCAACCCGACTATTAGTCACGCACCACGCAAGGGACCTGGAACCCTCGCTCTGCTGCGGATCTGGGTCAAATACGTAGGCTATTTGTTTTGGATTCAAATACTTTTCTACGCTTCACTGATCTTTTCTGGTGTATCGGAACCAATGAAATACTCTCAAAAAGTGTAAACCCTGCCTTCTGGTCATACTGGCGGGCTCTATTGCACCAGGCAAGATCAACAGAGCACAGAAAAGTATTCGAATCCAAAACAAACACGTATTTGACCCAGGTCTGCTCTGTTGCGCTTCTTCGTCAACGACGCCAACCTCCCGTCAGACGGAGGGTGAAACGGCGCGGTGTGAAGCGACGCGCTAACGTCGCTAACGTTTCACGGGAGGCCGCTGTTCCTCAGGTGAGCGGAAACGCCGCACTCCTTACAAAGAATGGGCGCCATTCGGCACGGGATTCCGGAGCAAGGCCTTCCAAAACCTGTCATGAGATGCCCGTCCACCGACCGAAACGCAGAGCCGAGGAGCGCGATTTGCCAGCAGGACCGCGCGGACGTCTTCACGTCCTCCGTTACGTACACCATGGCGCGGTTCAGATTGACTACACGCTCTCCTGTACAATTTTTTAGCTTTTACCAAAACAACACGAGCTGCAGCTCAGACAGCCTAGCCCTTATCGTCATCTGAAACCATACAAAAAGGAGCACAGGACCTCTGAATGAAGTTTTTGTACATAGCTCAAAAATTTTTTTAACTCTGAAGAAACTAAAATCTCAGGCAGGCATCCTCAGAGAATGAACTGGCTCCCACAATAAACCACGCAGACATCTAGGATTACCGTTAACCGAATTGATTTAGATCTTTGTTTTGGCCAGGGAGCGCTCCAGAGCTGTAAAGTAAAAGGCCTTATTGGGAGAGGTTGCAGCACTGCAGTTGCTCTTCTAATACCACGACGACCTAAATCTACACCGTGTGGCAGAAGCGCCTTCCGGCCACGGGCCAAGGCCGCACGGGGGGGGGGGGGGCGCGGGTCGTGCTGTCTGTTCTAACCCGGAACATCAGGTAATTGCGTCCCCGTATCCCACGGACACCGCGCTGTTGCCATGGCGATGATGACTGACTGCCCCAGGCCCGCTGTGTCTCCTAATGCACCTGTTGGCAGAACGGCCCCCAATTTCAGGGCGGACAGCAGGATCGGTTCCTCGCTGCGCTTATTCCCGTTGACCCCCGACCCCCGGCCCGGCGCCGCAGGGCGAAGCAGATAATTTCCTTTCTCCATTACCGTGCCAGGCCAGCCTCGCGGCAAAGAGAAGTTCATTATATATCTGAACCCGGACTGAATTCCTGTTGCTGCCTGAAATGTTATATTATACGTCAGTAAAAAAAAAAAAAAAAAGTCTCCTGCAGATGGAAGTCGGTGGACAGGCGCTCTGTGAAGCCAGTGACAAGAAGAACGTTCCAGAACACTAACGGAGAGAATAACTATAGCAGTTGTGTAAATATATTCCTACCAACGAGCGGCCCGAATCTCAGGAGTGTCCGTTTGTGCCGATTCCATCCCTTCACTACTCTTCTCCCGAACCCTTGAAGTTTCTGAGGTTCGATAGATTTATTGACTCTCGTTTTGGGAGGGGAGGAAACGTTCTCCTCTCCATGAGTGTGGGAAAAACTGGAACGGCATCCCTGCATTTAAAGAGCATCACTGCAGAGACTTCGGGTTGGCTGCAGAATGTAAGTGCATTCATATGGGGTTATTCTCATTTTTGGCGGTGTGATATAGTTAACTGGTGTAAAAATGTGTCCAAATATTTGCATATCTTTGAACAAAAACTAAAACCAAACAGGATCCAGTGACAGACAATAATTCTGAAAACAGGAAACTGGTCAATAAGATTATCTTAAAAGGGCCATTCATATTAATTGTAGTTCAATATTACAATAATATGACGACTAATTTTACAGTAATAGGTTACACTTTAAAATATTCTTGTATATTCTTGAAGCCTTTATAAAGCATGTATAACAGTTTAATGACCACAACGCTATATCTTTATTCATGATGAATAAAAATTTGTGTGGAATTTGTGTAGAAATTTTGTCCTTAACAAGTGCCATTGTCTATTAGGCCCATGTCTTGCCCTAGAAATTTTTTGTGAGCTTGTTTTTCACACACCTGAATTTTCAGCATAAGCCCTTGGTGTTCTAATTACTGTAGATTTTTAACCTGAAGTCCAATACCTGTAAACTTCTTTAAGTAATAACAATTGGGGAAAATGGGAATCAAATAGCTAGTGGCAACAAATCTGCCAAATGCATGTTCAGAAACAAGGTCAAGAAAAACTCACAACCCTAGTTAGCCGAAATCATTTTACATAATATGGGTTAAGTCATTCTTCAAAAGCCTGGTATTTGTCTGAGTATAAAAGATGTTTGCATTGTAAATGAAGACAATCCACCCTGTAGAAATATTTTGTTCTCCCTGTTGTGTCAAAACTCTTTTTCTTTTTCTAAATTGCGTTTAAGAAAAGTTCTGAGACTGTACATGCCTATTTTTTCTAGCATGTCAAATGATTTTGAATCTGTTATTTTCAAGTGCAACTCTTTAACGCTTGTGTTTCCGCACCCTCCACTGTGGAACGAGTTTGAAAAGGAACTAATATATGCAGCGTTCTACTGTCCATTTCATAAACTGTTCATTTCAGTCATTCCGGAATGCTGATGTTCACATCTCTAAGATTCTACAGTGTGCTGCATATTATTCATTGCCATTTACATAGAGATCGGCGTGTTGTTTTCATATTGATGCTAAATAGCCATTCGATAGCACCTTAATTCAAAATGTAAAAAAGTAGGCCTACTTTGCATCCATTCCACTCTCCCCTGTTTACTTCCTGTTTCTGTGAAGATGACACCCTGTGAGGACCATTCTTCATAATGAATTTACACAGTCCCTCAACCTCCAAACTCACAAAATACCCCCTTATGGGCATGAACCACTTACAGTAAATTAAAGTGAATATTCTGAAAAGGCATGGACTAGCCTGGCAAACCAATCAGTGAACAGCTGTGATGTGATTTCAGAACAGCGACATCCATAACTACACCCTCAAACTCCTGTTGCTTCTCTTGAGAAGCGGTAGGCTAGATCTAATATTGGCACCAGAACACCGAAATTAATCCAACAGTAATTTCCACTGTGACAAAAAAAAAACTTATGTCATTAAGAACTATTTGCCTGACCATTTACCTACTTAAGTAAGTAACAACCTGAGCCTGTAACAAGGACTTTTAGTCATTTAACAGCAGTATAAATTTGGTGTCACAGACAACAACAAAAAAACGAAACACGTACGCACACGCACACTTGCTTCACTTAAGAGAAACAATGCGCAAATGTTTACCAAGTACCAAAGTGGAGCCAACATGGTTACTGTGGCCAGTACTGAGAACACCATTTGATACACAGGATTCTTCTGAAGACCAATAAGCTTCTTATTCCACCAATTTGCACTTCAATTGCGCAGTATGAAGTAGTGCCGGAGGAGCTCGATTCATAACCAGGAGGCAAAAAGATGAGATCAAAGATGTGGCACGGGTGCTGCACCTCTGGGCGAGGTGCTCGGTACATCAGAAATACCTTCGCAAAAATATGTCTAGGCGGATAAAATATGTAAGAACCTACGTCAGCTGCTCGGCTCGCTGAAGTGAAAGTAAAAGTGATATTATAAATATTCACAAATTGGAAAATATGATTAACAACAGGGTGAATGGACTTTTTAAAAGAATAATCGAGTAAACTACATACGTGCAACCTCAGGTTGTATAACGCCACAGAAAAACCTGCTTTGAAGTTAGGCTACTTTAAGTGCATTTTCTGGCTTTAGAGCACAATCCAATTAATGCCTCTGTCATCGTAAAGAGGGAAGTTTTTTTCAGAAACTTCTGCAAGTACCCAAATGATCCTTCCTCGCAAAAAAACGGTGCAAATTGAAATCTGGAAAGACTCCTAAAAGGGCACTACCTCTTTAAGCAAGCTCGTGTGTTGAGAGGGGAAAGCCCTCAGTCTCACGACACAAACCATACGGGAGCTCCCTCGATTACCATTGGTTAAACCGATGTGGGGATTTTAAATGTTAACTCCGTCTTTCATTCTCAAACTGTCAATCAAAGGAGGCCCGTACTGATTAACGCCCCGTTTAGAAACGCCCCATTTTTAATAAATAGAATAGCTAGCTGCTATAGACCACCTAGCTAATATAGACTAGACTAACTACTTACCACAGCAACAACTTTCACACACATACAAGACTGAAGACAGCAAACAAAAGCAGACCTAACTAACGGGCGTTATTCCACCGCCTGGAAGACAATCACGGCTTAATCTGTCTGCAATCCGCTTCACTCTGTCAACAAAACCCAAACGTTGGCTAATTTGCTAGCTCTAGCTGCTTTCCCAAACAGTTAGCACTACATTAGTCTACGTTAGCTACGCAGCTAATTAAAATGAACCACAATTATACCCAAATAAGTTACCGTCCTTGTTATGTAGCCATCTTACCAACACTAGGACATATAACTATTGGCATCCACCCCTAGTAGTAGTGTTTAAAGAAGTATCTTCTTTATTTTGGTCATCCACTAATTTTCCTACGTAGGTATGAGCCTAGGAACAAGCAAAATTGTCTAGCAAGTTAGTTATTCAACTAGGTTACTTGGATAGCGAGAAAGACATACATCACCATAAACTAGCCTGCTAGCTATCTACAAGTTCAGTTCGTGTGAAGCACATATTGAACTCAGTCTGTCATGAAATAATGTACGTAATAAGGCACGAACTTTGTAAACAAAAATGAGTAAGGGTGGAAGAGAATAACGTTGTCATTGTCTCAACGCAAAGCTATTTCCCATGCTAGCCCTAGCTGTAGCTATCCCCACCCCTCTCATAGTAGGGAGGGCAAAACGAAGCTTTAGAATGTCGCCAGCAGTGTATGCGCGTGAGCTTGACAATACATTTCTCACAGAAAAGGTCGTTTGTTACCTTTTTTTAGTTCATTACAGTGGTGATAGAAGTTACTAGAATTAAGTGGTACTGTGCTGTTAGTCTTTATTGATCGCTGTACAAGGTTAATGTGAAGTACCTAGCACAATCTGACAGTACTAACCCATAAAAATATACTTTGAATGGTACTTGGTCAATCGAACGGTAAATGTGAAAAACATTCGATTATAGTCAGCGGCACCGAAATTTTCTGTCACACCCTCGATAAACAGCAAAAGTCCCAGTAGAAGACTGAATTAAATCTTTAAAAGTTATATATTTTCTGAAAGCTTATCGATTCCGCTTGGCCGTAGTGAGTGAAACTAGGCGATCTGAGCATATAGTCGCTATGTAAATTACGTCAGAATGATTCAGCCTTGTTGTTTGCTACCTAAACTTCACAGCACACTCAAATCCCTTAGCATGCTTGTAGCATGAAGTGTCTACTTTCAAAATCCATTTAAACCATTCACAAATGACTTGGGACTTTGAAGTTATAAGTCGGGATGTATCAAGTGTCCAGTGAAAATACTGACCTGGCTCTCAGTCAGAATTCTGAGAGAACCAACTGCCATAAATGACCGCGTAAAATCAACCAGTAAGAGTTATTATGATGTCACTCGTTCAGAACCCCATAAATGTAAACAGTCGAATGTTCAGTGAAATCTATCGGTTTTCGGTGCCGTCGGAGTCCCGATCTTATCATTGATGGAATTTTGGGAAAGTGCGAGCTAAAAGGCCACAAAACAGCCAATATATCACATTAATATTCCATATATGTACGATCGCTGTTCACAATACGTTAATTTAAGGCTAAATTGGTATTTTAATCACAATACTTATGCTAATTTCCGGAAATAAATTTTTCGATTGTCCTCCCTACTCATAGGCTATATCATGCAGTGTCATGTGTTAGCACTAGCAGCCATTATTACAGCCAACTTTCATAACCATAACGCTAGTTAGTCAGTTATCCGACCTACTGTTACTGACTGGCTGCCATGTGTGTTAACTTGCTTGTAACAAGCCGTACAACTGGAGAGGGTTTTACTAACATCAGGTAGTAGCTTGACAGTTCTCTACAGTGGGTCGGTAGCGTTATGCGCGAGCAAGTTGGCTAATATGTAATGTAGCAGTTAGCGCTAGCGTTAGCTAGCTAGCATTTAGATTACCAGGGCGTTGGTGCGGTGTTGGTAGTGCTGCCTTTCTTCCTCTACGGCGGCATTGACTTTATCCAGTTGTGTCCTGACAGTTTCTCTCTGGTGAAAGTGGAACGCCGGGTGTAAAGAGGCCATTGTAAAAAGCAGCGCCAACTGTTCCAGCGCACCGGACCCTGGCTCCAGTGGAGGCCCGCAACGATGTCCTGACCTCCCTGTTTCATCTCCTTCCTCACTTTGGGAATTCTGGAAGTGCTCAGAGTCCCTATACGGTGAAAGTGGAAAGTCATAGTTTTTGAAGTACAAAGCAGAATCCACATGGCTCAATATTCGAAACAGTATTCCCGCACAATCCCTGTTTTCAGACCCCAAGAGAGACAGACAAACTAGCAGTTTAGATCGAACGACAGGGTCGGTAACGTCCGTCAGAAGGCCTAGATCGGTTGGACTGTTAGCTCTGGTCTCAAAGTCCCGTAGGACGTGGAAATCTTTCCGTGCAAGGTCCTCTAGGCAGGAGCCCAAAAAGCGGAGCTCCAGCGGCTGGCACATATGGAGCAATCCACACATAAACTCTATTCGCTTGGCCGGATTCAAATTCAAGCCAAACCACTCGAAAACAGCCTCTTTATCCAGCTGAGGTAGGGGGTATCCCAGTCCTCTCGTGGAATCCTCAAACCTGTTGGAAATCGAACTGGGAAAACGGAGATTGCAATCCGTTTTTTCCTGTTCCTCCTCGGCCGTATCGTCCCCTCCTTCCTCCGCCGTTCTCATGGGCAGTTTCATCTTAATCATTATCAACTCCGCGCGAATGGCAATGAAGCGAAAATCAAGGATGAAAACGCATCGTTCGTTTGTTTCACACGCTGGTCCGCGACGACGACTTGAACCGAGGGCGAAGTTTTACACAATATCGCGGAAAAATCACAGTGACACACGGTGTTATGGCTGTACCTCGATAGCCTGCTTTTGCTAGTTTACTCGACCACAGTGGAGTCTGGTTCGCTTTCCGAAATCATGTCAATCATTGCTGACTCCTCCTCTATTCGCTTTGATCCACTGGGTCCTAAACCACAACCAAGGTGTCATAAAAAAGAGACGAGGTAAACAAGATTTCCGTCCCACTTTTTGATAAAGGTGTATCTTAATTCATGACGTTACACATTCATTCCTTGACTTAGCATGTGTCGTGACTATCAAAATGCGCAAGGAACACTGTCATTTCTCCACATTTCTACACTAATTTAGCAATACGGTCTGGCGGCCGTACATTCGCAAACCGAGTTATTTATATATTTTTATTTTACCTTTCAAGATGCCTTCAAAGCTATGAATTATTTTTTTCATTTTTATTGAATAGCTGATAAGGGGAATATACTCCTGAACACTGCAAACACGACAATTTCACTTCAAAGTCCCATCGTCAGATGAGCAAATGTGTAAACCACAAGGTGTCTTTACCACATCCATTGACTGAGAGAACGCCAGTCCCGGGTAAAGCTAGGATGCGCTGCCCCCGCGTGGTTTAAAAGCCAACTGCAATGCCAGATTGTCTTACCTGAATTGTAAGGCAAGCCAAGTGAGAATTTATTGCATATGCTTGGTCGCCTATCAAAAACATATCACGAAGGCGAGAACCAATTTTGTTTGAAATAACATATGACATCTTTTCAAATGTTATTATTCTTGTGGTCATAACTCAGAATGTGTTCATTTAAAATATTTTCAACATGAGGTGACTGTTCTGCTGTGTTGTACGTTAGAGAATCAAATTTGTCCATACAGTTGAACTGAATAGATGACCACAGTTCAGGTAACGGCCGTTTCATTGTTTCACTGCTGTGGGTAAGAGGAGGCTGGGCAATCCCAACAGGAGGCTGGGTGGGAGTATAATATATGGGTTAAGCAAATTTCAACAGGTAAGCTCCTTTTGTAACGGACACTGTGTGATTTCCTTCCCGTTTACATATTGCATTGAGAGAGTGCAATAGTACAGAAACACTGCTAAATGTCATGCATTCTGGCAGCCACGAAACTAATCAGATGGATCAGACGATTGTGGCGCTGTCTACATTTTTCTTTTTTCAACTCGAGCAGTATTGTGACTACGCCCACGCTCACAAGTTTGCTCGCTCAATCGGCGCCTGTTCACCGATAATCTGCGGCGCTGCTCTAAATCACGTCCAGTGAAAAGGGCGTTGTGTTCGTCTGAGTTTCATGCAGCGTTATGTGGTCGTCTATCGGCAACTACATTTGACAGAGAGATAGCCTAGCTAAAATAATAATTTTCAAAAACGTTTACCGAACCATAGATAAAATAAAAATAAATAAATACACTGTCGTATTGTATTTTATGTATTTTGTCCTGACTTATTTATTGTTATTTATGTTTTAAATGTATGACCAGATTAATACAAACAGAAGTGGACAATAAAGTGTCAACGTATTTAATCATGTTGGAAATATCATTATTAGAAGCGAACGTGATGATCAGATGGACTGTAAGATCAGCAAGGAGATGTAGACTTCGGAAAACAGAGTCTCAGATGATTCTCTGTACAGTATCCACCACTGACTGGATCAATGACACTCAGAAAAGACTAAACTACTACACAGCTTGAACGCACACACAAGCACGCACACATGCATGGACACACGCGCGCACAGGAATGATGATTTAAGAGCAGGTTGTAATCTTCTGTGTCCAATCGTCTGTGACTCCGGTTTTGGCCACTAGAGAGTGCTATTTTGTCACATTACATTGCATCTGCTCTGTTTTAGGCAGGGGATATATTTTCATTTAAATGAATCAAATGCAGCCCATGCTTTCAGTCATCAGCATGTGCAGTACTCTAACAGTGCATTTTAATGACTAGATCTACATACAAGAATTATGTCATTACTTTTGCAGTTTCCATTATCAATATTATGTTTATCTAACTTCCACAAAACTTCCATTAAAGTGTACAAAGATTATTTATTTAAAACATCTTGCTGTGAGGACAGTGTTTAATCCATTAGGTAAGTGTTTTTACACGTTGAGTCGAAGGATTTTGCTAGAAACAAAACCGTCATTGGCCTGGCCCAGCAGAAACCATGCTTGTAAAACTTGATTTAGGGAGACTGCTGAAACGGCACAGAACAGCAGTTACAAGTGTTTGCCACTAGATAGCATGTGTTATAGCAAGAGAAGAGGACTTTGGATAATACATTCTTTTTTTGTTGTTGCGTGAAACCGTCTGACTGGAAAACTGAATTACCTGTCAACTGAATTAATCTTTCGCTTTGTGACAAAGCGAGAAATGAATAGACAGATAACAGATCTGAAGCCTAATTGAAGCGAATTCTGTCATCTGAGACTGATATTACCGAGGAAGAAAGCAAGATCTCGTCTAACATACTGCAGATTATTGAGGATACTTGTGTCCTGGCGATCATTCAATTTACCGCACTGTCAGATCTCTGTTTCTGAGGTACAGGAATCAATAGCAATTAAAATTCACGGCCCCGGGGAGCGAAATATTTCATATTTCAGAGGAGGACATATCCAATATCCTTGGGGGAAGTTGTCCTTGCATGCAGGAAATACATATGTCTTGAAAGGAAAGAACGCCCCAACATGACAGGCTAGCCAAAATGTAAATGGCCTCAAGCAAAAGGAAGCCGTAGCCACAGTGCAAATACCTTTATGGATATTCCTGTCCCTGTATTGAATTTGAGGAAACGTCAGAATGTTAATATATCCCTCATGTTTCTTTGATGGTATTTTTGGGGCAAACAAATATAGTTAATCATTTTACATATTTTGGACAATGTTTTAATTTTCTTATGAAAGGTAACATTGACCATTTTTAGTTTATAAGTATTTAAATTAGGAAAAAAGTTTTCTTCAATTTTACCCAAATTGGGAGTCTCTCTCTCTCTCTCTCTCTCTCTCTCACACACACACACACACACACACACACACACACACACACACACACGCACGCACACTCATAAAAAATGGGAAGGGCTCATGTTGTGTCAAAGTTATGTTTGACACAACATGAACAGTTCACCAACATGTCTCACTGCTCTACAGCATTTTGGAAAGGCGCCCAACCGTAACTATGCAGTAATTACAAAGACGCGAAGTCACATGGCAATTAGGGAGATCAAAAGTGTGCTGGATATTTTCAGAGATGCGACATGGAAATCGTCGTTCTTGTCGCAGAAACCTGGAAAACGAACTGTCCGCAGAGCACTTTTACTACATGTGACAGCAATTCCAGCGTTTGGCGTTCAAGTGCTCGGAAAAGGCATGCCCCCATTTGATTTAATTTTCTAATCTGGTACCTTATTCCTAGAAGGAGATGGGCTTATATTTCTTGTGGTTACCTTTGATCGAAAATAGTCGCGAGCTAATTTGGGGGTTGTTTGAGCTGTGGATGCGTGCGTGGGTGTGGAGGCCCTAAGAGTTCTGGGAGGCTCACATGCTGTGGTATGGCTCTGACATTCGGAGTCCCGTTAAGTAAAGCTTACCGAAAACCACGAAGGGATCTCAGCCCAGCCCGTGTGTGAAATTTACGTCGCCATTAGTTTTCCCTCTCTGATAATTTAGCAAAGCACATGTCATCTCTCTCCTTATTAACAACTTTTCCTTTAGCAAAGAATCACTGAGTTAAGAGTCAAAATGAACTACGAATGTGAAATAACCTCTGTATAGTCTGTCTCCCCATTACAAACACAATAATGTTAAATTTTATATCTTATTTGACTCACATAGGCATACAATGGTATATGAGATTCTAAAATTAGAGACGTCAAGCACATTATTCTGTCACTATTATTTTACTGACCTTGCTACAGGGAAAAGGGCTGCCCACATTTTCTCCATGAATCACATTGTCTGTAATCATATAAAATAATTGCCATATAATATAAAACTGCCTTTAAACAGCCTATATGATGGCAGCACTTTAATTCACTATTCACTAGCAATCTTAAAGGAATTCAGAACACAGAACACATTTTCTTGGGAGCATGCTTGAAAACACAATAAATGTGTGTGCATGCAACAAGTTATTGAGCAAGCAAATTATTTATTTATTTTTAAAATAACAAGCCAGAGTCTAAAATGAAGTTATTATACAAAACCTTTACATTTTCAAAATCTGTGAGTGTCCCTGAAGTAGAGATAGTAGTTTGCAAATGAAAGGTAGAACAATTATGCAGAGAAAACAGTAACAATCCCCGAGGGTGACTTTCTACACAGGTGTAAAGCATAGGCACTTAGGCCCCTCCCCTTTCACCCACGGCCAATGAGAGTAACTCTGTCCCTCCAGTAGAAGCTATAAAAAGGCTGCAACAGGCTACTCCTGTTTAGCAGTAATGATGATTTGGCCCTCCTTGCATAATCCATCCCAAATGTGAGCACCTGCATATTTGATTGTATATCTATAAGTTTAATTTTTTGCTTAATTTTTTCTGGCCCTGTGAGATTTTGGAAATCAGCAGAAGGTGAGTTGAAATAATTTTAATAGATTAAAAAAAATGTGTGTGTGTTTTTGTGAAATCAGCATTTATTTCTGACTTCAAAACCTTTTACATTGAAGAATTTGTTAATGTGTTTTCAGTTGTCAATGGTTGTATATTTAGTGCAATGAAAAATCTAAAAACATTGAAAAAGCTGTATCACTTTTTCATGCAAGCTTCATAGTGTAGAGTGTCATTACTGGTATGACCAAAGTGAATGGGAATATGATCATTTCTGTCTGGAGCAAGATAACAAGAAAAAGGTTGGATTTCCTCCCTCTTAGAAATAACATATCACACCTGGCCTGAATAGGCATTTTAATTACATCGATTATTCGATTTGATTCCATTGATTTGATTGATTCTTTGATTTGATTCCACTTGTTATGCTGCACATACAAAAATGTGATGCTATGATTTCTGTCAATATTTGCTCTTAAGAGTATTATCACATTTCTTCTTTTAAGGCTTTAATTTTATAATGTGTCATATGCGTCTTCATGTGGCGTGAATCAGTAAAGAGCTGTTAGCCAGAAGAAGAGCGCCTGATATTACCAAATGTTTTGAAGTCTGTTTTTCCAAATACTGTCATGAGCTCGTTTACTTTTACACATTACCTGAGTAAAATAGCCCTCTGAGGACCATTATGGGTTTTATTTGTATGCTGGTGTAGTCAGCTCCTCCTAGGCAAAACATAGGAAAGATATATATATATGAGATGAATATAAATTAATGCACAGTGGGAACTGTCAGCAAATATCACAGGAAATTGGTGGCAAGGAATGAAATACTGCTTTATTATAATTGAATATAGACAGTGGTCAGCACACGCTGTCAATGTGTTCCTTGTGAAGAGATCTCACCTGTAAATAAGGTAAATATTTGCCGTCCTTGCCCACCGTGACCAGACTTGAAGCAGGGGAACCTCTCCAGGCACCGGTCTGTGCCTGTACGAAAATAAATGTGTGACTTTGAGAGTTAGGTCCTTAAAAAGCCGTTTGGATCGACGACACGCACGAATTCATGTGCAAGTTTTGTTAGCAAAGGGCTGCTTTCAACGGTTGAAGTGGTCAGGTCATAAAGGTGTGCAGTGAGCCACTTTCCCTGTTTGCATTCGCCCCACGAATTTGTCTCTGGTTCTCAGCTTACCTCCACATTTCATTCAGTCGTCAAAACGCGGTTTCCCCACCGGGCGGAAAGCACACATTATATTTAACTCAAAAGCTGGAAAAACAGAGGCAGCACCACCACGTCTAATGGTACAGCTCCAAAATTAGGTCTCACCGATGCCATTTAGAATTTTGATGAGGCGGAAATAAGAGATTGTCCCACATAGAACTTTGTTTTCTTACACGACAAGTTTATGTCACTAGTTTTTCTTTCACTCTCAGATGTGTGAATTAAAAGCAACCAATCAAACTAAACTTAATATTTAGTTTAACGCCAGCCCCTTTGAACAAAATGCGTACACAGTGAGGGGACTGTGCTATAGCTCAATTACTGGTGACTTTCCACCGACAAAAATAGAGCCCTTTACTGTTCAAAAATACAGTTCTGCTAATCCTGTTTGAATTGGCACCAGTTTGTGGTGTTGCCTTTGAATGATACGGGCTCGGTCTGAAATCTGTTTCTATTTCAGCGGCTGAACATTTAGCTGAGAAGCTGTAACAATCTGAAATGTTGCTTCTGAAATGACTTCCTTGCGTGCCGTTTAAGGTGCCTGATTTAGACTCTGGATGTGACACTATGAAGATGTGCAGGCTGGGATTGTTACCGATGCTCCTGATGCTGCCCTACATGCAGGGGCATGAGGAGGACATCCGAGCTGGTATGGACCTGTTCAGCGTGAACAAACTCCATTTCTTTCAATTGTCCAGTCAAGTTGAAAATGCATGTAGATATCAAGAATGTGAAGAATTATGTAGAGCTGAATAGAACTTAGTTAATCTTTATAGAAATGCTAATTTAACAATTTAATTGAAAATATTGATTTACATTGTTCACTGAACTTTTTATTGAATGAATAGCTCAAATTCTATCGTTCTGACAGAAAATATTCTCACTAATGCATGTCTTTAAGGGACACGGATACAAGTCAAATGATGTAAAAACACAGATCAGCATTTAGTAAACTGATTGTGCGAACTTCTGCTTATAATTATTTAATTAACACAATCATGTTTTTGATCTGACATTTGTATAAGCACCAGCTATTGCCGCAGACTGCAAGTGCATCCTGAAGATTTTACTGGGCTCAAGTACAGGAGTGAGCCAGTGTAGTTTATAGAGCTGTCAGAAAACTGAAACTAAGCTAAATGGTTGGAGCAACTCCAGTTGGACTGGAGTTGTGCACCCCTGACATAAGTAAATAAAAAGTGAAGGTGAAATAGTGTGTGGATGTACAGCAGATAGCACTAGAGTATCCCATTCCACCTGTGGATGTACAGCAGATAGGACTAGAGTATCCCATTCCACCTGTGGATGTACAGCAGATAGGACTAGAGTATCCCATTCCACCTGTGGGCGAGACTAGAGTACCCATTCCCTGTGATGTACAGCAGATAGACTAGAGTATCCCATTCCACCTGTGGATGTAGAGAGAGAACAGGGATCGAATAGCACTAGAGTATCCCATTCACCTGTGGATGTACAGCAGAAGAGACTAGAGTATCCCATTCCACCTGTGGATGTAGAGCAGAAGATAGCACTAGAGTATCCCATTCCACCTGTGGATGTACAGCAGATAGCACTAGAGTATCCCATTCCACCTGTGGATGTACAGAAGATAGCACTAGAGTATCCTGTTCCACCTGTGGATGTACAGCAGATAGTGCTAAAGTATCCTATTCCACCTGTGGATGTACAGCAGATGGCACTAGAGTATCCCATTCCACCTGACAGGCTGCAGCACGGCCGCCAACGACCTGGTGTTCATCATCGACGGCTCCTCCAGCGTGGGCGTGCCCAACTTCAACACCGCCAAGCGCTGGCTGATCAACATCACCAGCGGCTTCGACGTGGACTCGCGGCACACGCAGGTGGGCGTGGTCCAGTACAGCGACACCCCGCGGCTGGAGGTGCCGCTGGGCGAGCACCAGAGCGTGGCGGAGCTGGTGGCCGCCGTCGACGCCATCGGCTACCTGGGCGGCAGCACGCGGACGGGCCGCGCCATCAAGTTCGCCGTCCACCACGTCTTCCCGACGGCGTCCGCCAAGCGCGCCCGCGCCGCCAAGAACCGCATCGCCGTGGTGCTGACGGACGGCCGCTCCCAGGACGACGTGGTGGACGCCGCCGTGGAGGCCCAGGCCCAGAACGTCGTCCTGTTCGCCGTGGGCGTCGGCAACGAGGTCACCACCTCAGAGCTGGTTTCCATGGCGACCAGGCCGTCCTCGACCTACGTGCTGCACGCGGAGGACTACACCACCATCGGCCGCATCGGAGACGCCATGGCGCAGAAGCTGTGCGAGGGTGTGTGTGTGTGTGTGTGTGTGTGTGTGTGGGGGGGAGGCGTGGGGGGGGGGTGTGTTCCTAAATGAGATCTAAAACAAGGAATGCATTTTAAAGTAGCCCGTACAAGGGAAATTGACTTTGCATGGCCTTAGTCTCCCTGGCATTCATTTCTGATTTCTTCAAATCTTGACATCACTTTCAATTTCCAGTTTGCGGTAACACTGTACTTCAACTATATGCCAGAAAGCCTTCATAAATACTTCCATAATCATGACATTACACCTGTCATTACCACTCACATCAGTGTATTACAGCTGGGTGACAAGCATCATATCACTGTCATAAGGTATGCAATGAGTTTTTGAAAGCCGATTTAAAAATGCTTGTTACAAAGTGATCACATTATATCTGAGTAATAGCATTTATCACCGGCTGCAATGCGCTGTAATGACCAGCTATAACAGGTGTAATGTTGGCTTTATGGCATATCATTCAAGTAAAGTGTTACCCAATTAACGGTATCAGTGGTAACTAACCCTGTTTCTGGAGATCCACTGTCCTGTAGGTTTTCATTTCAACCCTAATTTGGCACACCTGACTCTACTAATTGGCAGCTCAACAAGAGCTCCAGCTGTTGAATGAGGTGTGCTTTTTTAGGGTTGGAGTGAAAAGCTACAGTACGGTAGATCTCCAGGAAGAGGGCTGGTTATCACTGAGCTATATGATCTCAATTGATACTCACAAGGTAAGGCAATTATATTTGCTTCTAAGAGCAGCCCAAAGTACCGCCTTTTTACACTGACTGCTGAAGAGCCCCTAGAGTACAGCACAGCCGTGTAGTCGGCCTAATGGCAAACAGCCTGCGTGCACCCTTTCCGGAGGACGTGCTAATAAAGGACTAGCAGAGCCCAACTTCAACCCCACCACATCTGAACCACACCCCAGAGAAAGAGAGAGAGAGAGGGAGGGAGAGAGAGGGAGTAAAAAAAAACCCACAAGGACTTCCCGGCCATGCCCCAGACATGTGGAGATGGCGAGAAGCAGGCCTCGAACGTGCTCTCACGCATCCCATGCGAGAAGCAGATGTGGCCCACAGCGCAACCGAGGATGCTGTTGAGCAGAGCGCCCGTCTGACAGTTTGTCACCGGCGACTGATTAACGGGAAACCGCTTCCAGGGTTCCGTAATTTATAGCTTTTTGTGAATGCGCGATGAGTCATGTGACTCGCTGAGAGCCAATCCAATTTGCTCTGGTTGTTTTCATTTGTTTCAGCACTCTGAACCAAGAGGTTAACACTGGATGCTGAGCACTTGGCGCAGTCAAGAGAAATGATCCTGTTTTCTCCAACAAGATGCAGGCGAATAGCGATCCTGATGGGATAGGGTGGGGAAAACAGAAAGACAGATAGGAAAAAGGATTCAGCAAGCGAATACGAGAGCACCGATCGGTGGCTAAGAGGGCCTAGCCGTGAAGTAACGCCCTCTTTCCCTCTAGAGTCGGTTTGCCCCATGCGGATCCCCATGGGCTTGCGGGAAGAGAAGGGATTCGACCTGATCCTGGCCACGGGGATCCCCGAAACGGCCCAGAAGGTGCGGGGCTCTCTCCTGTCAGAGGCGGCGTACCTCTTGAGTCTCGGGATGGACGTCACCATGGACACCAGGTGTGTGACATCACAATGCGCTATACCTCTCAAGTGTGTGCCCATTTAACCCTTTTTTAAGCTATAAGATCACAAATATGTTATTAGAATTTTGTCTCAGCTGAAACCGAATATTCTAACGCTGATGTCACAATCACAGCTGGTGATTGACAGCAACAGAGTTCTAGAACACTGACTTAGAATTTGTAAAAAAAAAAAAAAAAAAAGAAAAACATTCCAAAAAAACCTGCTCTTCAAAGGGTCTTGGTCTTAATATCAAGAGCCATATATTCTACTATGGTGAAACCTACACTGCAAGGGACATTCAATAAAGATAAAATGTGTTTTAAAAAATATTTTTGCTGCATCTTTTTTTTTGTCATCCAAAACACTTTTTATGTAAAGAAAAAAAGAAAAAGAAAAAATGAATTCTTAAACTTTTTTTCTGCTGAGTATATCAGGAGGATATAACAAGGATTAAAGCATAATTAATAATAATCTGCTGACACATCCACCCTGTAAGTAGTCTCTCTTCCCTCCTGTCTTTTCTCTGCGCAGGCTGATCTTCCCCGAGGGTCTTCCTCCGTCCTACGTGTTCGTGGCGACCGTGCGGCTGAGAGCGCCGACCAATCAGGAGAGCTTTCACCTCCTCAGGGTCCAGAGCAAGAGCGGGTTCACGCAAGCGGCCGTGACCCTGAACGGAGTGGACAAGTCCGTCACGTTCATGACCACCAGCGTCTACGAGGAGGAGCAGTTCGTCATCTTCAACGACCGCGGAATTAAGGTCTGCGAAAATATAGAATTTACATTCGGCCACGTGCCTTCTTCATTCAGGATGAACACATCACGAAAGCTTTGGTTTGTGGCGGGAAAGGGCGAGCATTGTTGGGCTGAATGGCCTGTTCTCAATGTCATGTCGTGTTATGTTATGTTCTTAGGCACAGTTCATCAGGACATGCAAAAGCAATCGCAACAGTACACTTGTTGGTCCCTTTTACGTGAAGCTGCATGCATGAATTTACTAATTTGCTTCGATTTTCACCAAAAAGTTTATATAAAATAAATTAAAACATAATACATCTAATGCCTATGCAATGGCACTGTCCCTGAGCAATTGTGATTAACTGCATTCACATCCGCCCTGTATGCTTGAATGATGGCTCTCATTGCATGATGAATCACGTAGTATTCAGGAGGGATGTGTCGGCAAATGCCTATATGTGATGCTGAGGGTACCGTATGAATGAGCGTCCCACTTTGATGATGTCACAGAGGCTCTTTGACGAGAACTGGCACCAGCTGAAGCTATTGGTCAAGCCCAGGCGCATCATCTGCTTCCTGGACGACGTGCAAATCGAGGAGCAGCTCTTGGAGCAGACCGTCCCCATCTACATCGACGGCCGGACGCAGGTCGCCAAGGAAACCAGGGCGGAGACAACAATCCCTGTGAGTAGACTGGGATGTAGGGTGTTTTGCATGTTTCAGTTTATCCAAATTAGACCAGCAGTGCCCAGCAGTAGTGTTATAGGTCCTAGACTCATAACCAGAAGGTTGCAGGTTCAAGGCCTGGAATGGGACGCTGCGGCTACATCCTTAATCATACAGCTGTATAAATTGATAGCCAACCTTGTCATCCTGCTGGTACTAATATATATATATATATATGTTTTTGTTTTTTTAACAACAATTTTAGATTGAGATTCAGAAACTGAGGCTGTACTGTGACCCCCAGCAGAGTGAGAGAGAGACAGCGTGTGAAATCTATTCAGTCGTAAGTGTTCAGTATGAATCCAACACCACCACAGACAGGCGTGTCATATGGTGTGTCATGGTGATGTCTTCTGCTGGCTCTGTGGTAAGACAAACGTGCCATATGCCTATTTTTAGTAAATGGTACCGGCATTTACACTGCAAAAAAGTGTTTTAGTCTTGTAATGAGACTTAAAATTATTTTATTCTTCTCAAGTAGTAATTATTAGCTTGTTTTAAGTTAATACTCGCCTGACGAGTACTTTCCCCACTGGCAAATCCTGAAATTAGTAAAACTATCTGACCTCACTGGCAATCTTTTTGTTTTATTTAGAAACAAGTAAAAGAAATAAGATTTTTGTAAAACTAAAATACTTGTTAAGATTGGCTCATTTTTTGGTTTTTGCAGTGTGAGAGTTTCTTTATGCTTGTATGCATGTTTTGTACTGCTTCTGAAGGAGTTCTGTAGTTTCTGATGACTGATCGTTCATAGAAATTTTTACCAAATATTAAAATAACACGAGTGTTTGTCTTGTTTTTTTTCTTCTTCCCCCTCTCTTGTGAACAGAATGATGACAGGGTAAGCTGATTAGCCGTTCTCCTTACGTTGCATTGCATGATGGGAGTTCTCTCTGAGTTTGACGGTTGTGTCTCTCCTGCAGTGTTCTGACCGCTTCCTGAAAACAGGAGATTGCCACTGTCCAATCGGGAGCCCCGGACCTCCCGGTCTCCCTGGACCAATGGTAAGCCGTGGCCCCGCCCACTTCTGTGCACCGCCATTTTGAGATTGCATGTCTACTCATATAGAATGCATTGGGCCGTGTAGTGGCAAAGCTGTCTTTAGTTTAGAGCATTTCGTGGAATTTCATAATTTGTGGTACCTTTTTAATGTGGCAATGAATTGGAGAAATTTGCAGTGTGCTCAGTGTGTGGGAGTTTATTTAACTTTTATTCAGATATTATCCTCTCAGAGCAAATGTGGGCAGACTTGTTGGGTCGTCCTCACTGTGATTTAATTTATTTAAAATTTATTTAACCAATATTAAACCAAACAGGTCACTTGAGAGCAAATTCTTATTTACAAGGACGGCCTGAAATATTTTAACCCCCCCCCCCCCCAGGGTTTTCGTGGTGAAAAGGGGAGGGAAGGACCCCCGGGGCCAGATGGTAAGCCTGTGAGTACTTGCTGATATTTCATACACCCTGTCCTCTCTAAGGCACAATAACATGCACGTGTGCCTGCCATTGGCTTGTACACAGCAGCTGTCGCAAAATGGCTGCTTTTGAGTCCAGCATCAGTTATAATCCTGCCTTGCAGACTGAACTGAAATTACCCTTAAAGGTCTTTAATTACCATTAAGAAATTAAGGAGAATGCTGGGTTTGTAAAATGATGTTATTGGTGGGGCTTTGGGGGGTTGGGGGCATTATCTCATTGTTATGTTCTGTATTAAGAAGCACTCTGTTTAATTTTCAATACTTCAGAAAAACTTTCAGAAGGCGCTTACAGTGAAATTGCTTTTTTCGAGCAGTGTGTTTTCTTTTGATAAAGACGATAATGCATGCACTCTCCATGCATGGCTTTGCCTATGTTTAACAGGGCTAATATAAACATAAGTGGATGGAGCCGATCTTATCTTTCAAGTGCCAATCTCTCACCGTCTGTATTTTACTGTCTGACGAGTTCTTCCTTTGATTAGTTCAGAGTAAATTACTGCTGGGAGGTCTTACTTTGAAGGCAAAACAAGTGAAAAGAAGAAGAAGAAGAAAAAAGACCCATGTTGGGCACTACAGTTCAAACACAACGGGCGTTATCTATGCTTTTCTCATACAAAATGTATGACTACTTTCATATCCCATAGTCGTTTTACCTGCATGAATCCATAAATACATACTTTATTGTCCTCCCAGGGGAGAATTGTCTTCACAGTTTGTACGACACATAGTGATAAGTACACATGAAAACAGTATTCCTCCATGCCCGCACCAGGGACTTACGTACACAGGCAGTTGCAGACATACATATATACATGTGTTGTAAACAATGTTCTTCTGGGAAGCCTGTTGAGAGCTGTTATGGCAGAGGGAGCAACACTAAAGTGTCGTTTTCGATAAAATAAGGACCTGCATCTGAGGCCTGGTGGCGGTAGAGTGAAAAACAAATTGAGGGGATGGTTGGGGTGTGGTGCTATGGTGAATTGAGGGGGTGTTTGGGGTGAGGTGTGTTATGGTGAACTGAGATGGTGTTTGGGGAGTGTGTGTTATGGTGAACTGAGGGGGTGGTTGGGGTGTGGTGCTGTGGTGAATTGAGGAGGTGTTTGGGGTGAGGTGCTATGGTGAATTGAGGAGGTGTTTGGGGTTGGGTGTTATAGTGAACTGAGGGTGTGTTTGGGTGGGGTGCCATGGTGAATTGAGGGGCTGTTTGGAGTGGGGTGCTCATGCGATCCATTGATTTTTTAAAAATCTCATCTCATCGAAAGGGCAAACTGGGAGCGAGTGGAATGCCAGGATCACCGGGGTTGACCGGACCGAAGGTGAGAGACGCGACCGCGGTCGACCTCCAGAGCCGACCCGTTACGCTGCGGTCACCGCAGGCCTGAGCGTGAGACCGGGCCTGTGCCCTCACCGTCTGGAGGGGGCATGCCGAAAATCCGACACAGCCCCACGCGGTGTAATGTCCAGTGTTAAATCAACTCTGACAGAGTACGCGTGAGTCCAAATGGGACTGCATCTACTGTGTAAGAGCTGATTTAACACTGAACCTTTTACTGTGTAGCCATTTGTGCCGCCCCAATGCAAAATTATAGAGGGGGTGACGTTGCAAAAAGCTTAGCTTGTTTTTAATTACTTTTTGCTTGGCAAGTGGAACTGTCTTACCCCATTGCCAAATCTTCAAAATTGGTAAAACCCTCACCACAGTGGCAATTTTATTTGTCTTACTGAGCAAAAAAATGTAATAGGAATACGATTTTAAGTCTATATATACTTGTTAAGATTGACTTATTTTTAGTTTTTTGCTGTGCCGTTGTGGACCGGTGGGGAGGGGGGTAAATTGCAGTCATGGCCTGGGGGGGTGGGTATGGGGGTCGGGGAGGACATTGTGATTGCAAATGGCACCTGCGGTTAAAAAACAAAGATCACTGCAGCTAAAAGGGCACTTGTACTGAACGTGGTGTGTTAAGGTCTTTGGCTTCTCCTTGCGTTCAGGGTGAAGCGGGACGGCCTGGGTCCAAGGGACAGCCCGGCCAGAAGGGGCCCAAAGTGAGTACCGAATGATGTCACATGTATGATGTCACACATACGATGTCACACATTATAGTAACGCTAAATAAGAATTATGCGAAAGTTCCATACTGGCTTATCGGGCCTGCTAATCCAAGCGAACTCAAATTGCTCCTGTATCATCTACTATATCTTTCAAGCTAAAATCTTTCAGCTGCATAATTTAGTGGAGTGATTTTGTTTGGGCCATGGGTTGAAGGGTGAGGTAGTTGTGGCCCAGGTGGGATGTAAGAGTACCTGGTTATAAGCTCAGTGCTGATACCATAGCACCACAGTAACTCTCATCGTCTTGAGGCTCTTTCCCAACACTTTCAGAAAAAAAGGTACGAAAAAGTTCCTATAAAGGTACAAAAGCTTTTCACTGAGGCATTTACCATATAGGTAAATTAAATTGCACATCTAGTTAGAAATACACAATTAATTTGTGCCTGTTTTGCTGGTAAAAGGGACTTATTACTACCCACATAGAACAGTATTGTACTTTCAGGGTACATTTGGGAAATTTGTTCCTTAAAGTGCAAAAATTCATTGTACATTTATTTCTGAGAGTGTTGGTGCACATTGGGCTGCTGTGTGCTTGCTTATATGTCTGCATTCAAACTTGTATACTGTAAGTAACTGTTTGTTTCTCATAATTAGTGAATCACACTCCATTAGATTCACAAAGCCAATGTCAATCATGTGAGTGTGAGGAGCTGATTGGGCGCCAGGTTGTGTGACTCACCGTGTGTTCCGTGTTCAGGGGGACAGAGGGGAACGGGGCGTTCCTGGGAAAGCCGGACCTCCAGGCCCCATGGTGAGACCTCGACAGCGACCGCCATGTTGGGCACTGTCCACCGCGACCCGCCGCGATCCGCCACCTCCCAGGCCCGCCGCCGTGCGCGGGTTTCCTCCGCGATGCTCTCTCTCTCTCTCTCTCTCTCTCTCTCTCTTTCTCTCCCTCTCCCCCTCTCTCCTTCTCCCCCTCTCTCTCTCTCTCTCTTTCTCTCCCTCTCCCCCTCTCTCTCTCTCTCTCTCTCTCTCTCTCTCTCTCCTTCCCCTCTCTCTCTCCCCTCTTCTCTCCTCCCCTCTCTCTCTCCCTCTCTCCTCTCTCTCTCTCTCCCTCTCTCTCCCTCTCTCTCCTCCCTCTCTCTCTCCTCTCTCTCTCTCCTCTCTCTCTCTCTCTCTCTCTCTCTCCTCCCTCTCCCCCTCTCTCTCCCTCTCTCTCCCTCTCTCTCTTTCTCCCTCTCTCTCTCTCTCTCTCGCTCTCACGCCCTGAGACTGAACCGCTCGTCGCTCAGCCGCAAAGTCACAGCCCGCCCGCGCTCGGGGCGTGACTGTACCTCTGATCACAGGTCTTAGGCTCGCCCGCTAAACTTTGCACCGGGCTGCATTCTGAGGTCTGTGAACTGGGCCCTCATCCTCATCAAAGCTTGAGCTGCCGCTGATGTTCATTCGCACAGCATACAAACTTAAAAAAAAAAAAAATGTCCAAACGATGTCAGATAAGAAATTTAAAATTCACGACTCTGGCCTTTAGTGCCTAGTCCTAGGCCTTAGGATATCCAACATTCCGACATTTGAAGTGGCTATTAGCCACCAGCATCCGATGTCTGGGGTCTTAGATAAATCAAGCTCCCATCCAATAAAAAACTTCTATTTCAGTTGGTAATTGTAGTGGCACATTTGTCTTATCACAAGACAGACCAGTGCTATAGAAACTATATATAGTTGAAAGGTTAAAACTGAGTAGAGACCAGCAGAAACCCTCTTAAAACATGAATTTAAATTGTAATAATTGCTATACAAATTAATAAACCGGGTTTGTTTCTTCTCTCACTTCTCTCTCAAACTTGAGCAAACATTGCTTCCCTTGCATTCTTTGACTAGCTGTTGCTAGTTGTTAAGAGGTTGGGCTAATACCCACAATCCTCCGGGTTCAGTTGGTAGGGTACAAGTCATGTGATGCATTGCCTTTCTGTCAAATCAACTGGCTTTGATTTAAGAAGGTGCAATACCAATAAATAAATAAATAAATAAATACATTTCCCATTTGACACTGGGGCAATGGCTACATAAAAAAGTAGAGCTAAGTCGAGCTGAAAGGTCTGTTCTTGCCCACAGTAATTTTTATGTTATTAGGTTCTTGGGTTTATACCGCAAGAGTTGTACCACAACACTGAGGTAAATGAAATGGAATAAAATGCAATGGAGTGGGCCCCTTTGTGAACCCTGGTGTTGCCTGTTTTGTCTGTTGAAGGGACCCGATTGGTCACGGTTTAACGTGGATGGAAAGGGGATAACATGGGAAAAGGTAAGCCAAGTAAAACCCTTTTAAAACATTTATAATCCTTTTAGGGTAAAAAACAAAAAAAAGATCATTTCCTTCTCACTGTAAAGCACATGGAGGTCCGGAGAGGAAAACTGCTGTTTAAATGCAGTGTATTAATATTAGATAACAACTGCTATTTTACCGATTGTTATCCCAAAAAAAGAAATTTTGAAAATGTCTACTCATGATGAGATGAAAAGCTGTTGTGTTTCGGATTGTTAAATTCGATCTCGACAAAAATGTGTTCGATTTAAAAAAGGCAGACGAAGTCACTCCTGAACACAAAGCATGTACTCTATTCGTCTGTAAAAACACAATTTACAAGTTAAAACTTTCAAAATGTTACACTGCACTTTGAGACTAAACAATCACGGTTGGAAAAGTAATGCTACCTTTTCTCTTACAATCGTTCATATAACTTGACTACAGGAGCTCGTGTAGCTAAGCAGATGAAGAGAAAGATGAGAAAGAAACATGAAATTGCCTAAGTTTGTGTAGCTGTGTGAAGCTCTAACTGAATTCTTTGTGACTGTATGAGGCCGCAGGGTACGGACGTGTTGTGAACAGTAGCGTTTGTGAGAATTGTGATTCTGTGGCCATTATGTTCATTTCTGTGGGAAATCGTGAGTCCTGTTGGGAAGCCTTGAGTTCCAAACTCTCTGTGCTGTACAGGCATAAATCTGCATAACCTGACCATAATCCCAGCCAAAACAAATAATAAAAATGCATTCGGGGTCAATTTGTAGTATCTCAGTATCTCAAACCTTGCAATAGCTATATTAAGCTGATGTTACATAAATGTTAGATGCGAATGTGTTGGTGTTCATTTAAATGATTTAACTGTAATTATTTTTCCAAAACTTCCAGGGAGGTCAAGATGGTACAGGGGCACCTGGGCCCCCTGGGCAACCTGGAGTGCAGGTAAGAGCAGTGTGTGTGTGTGTGTGTGTGTGTGCGTGTGAATGCGTGTTCAAACTGTGTATGTGTGTATGTGTGTGTGTGTGTGTGTGAGTATGTGTGTGTGTGGGTGTGTGCGCGGGTGTGTATATATGTACACTGTGTGAGTAGCTGTGCAGGTGTTATTATTATTATTATTATTATTATTATTATTATTATTATTATTATTATTATTATTTGGCATGAAGAGGCTGAATGTTGAGTGCGTTTTCTCATCTGATCCTGAATCCAGGGGTTGCCTGGTCTTCCTGGGAACGATGGGCCAGCTGGGCCTATGGGACCGAAGGTAAGACTCAACTCCATCCCTCTCCGAAACACCGGAACGCTGGAAAATACCCCCCCTTAGCGGTCGCACAGAATCCCTCTGTGCGCGTATAAACTGTACGGCCCAATCAAAACACGCACTAAAACCGAAACGGTATATTAAAAAAAAAAAACCTAAAAAGTGTACCGTCCCTTTAAGAGCACAATTTTCATAGATTTCTAATCTCGGTCTAGATTTATTCTCTATGGCGATGTATCCTCCATGGCAGGGGCGTAGATGGCGGGGTGGGGTGGGGGGGATACGTCCCCCCCAGTTTCATAGGGACCCCTATCCGTCCCCCTTTCTTTTGCTCACAGTTTGGTCCCCCCCCACTTCAAAAATCGTCCCTGCACCTCTGCTCCATGGTGAAACGTTCCTCAAAGCCACTCATGCTAGAGCTTGTGTCATGATAGAACAGCAGTGTGGAATGTGTTTCTGTCATTTGGAAAAGAAAGTGAAAGATACTGCCGAAGTGTTTCTGTTTATTTTTTTCTGATTTGCTTTTGAAAGGACGACGGGGTCAAAACAACCGAAACTGAAGTCACTTTCGAACGGTTCGTCTGAATAGACAGGCAGCTAACAGTTTGACGAAGTGAAAGATTTTCTGGGCCGAAGGACATTCGATATCTCTCTCAGTCAATATATATTTTCAGCAAGATATAAAACGAAAAAATGACAGACATTTTCTTTTACTCTTATAAAGGACCTTGCTGCCATTGCAGCAATGAGGCCTTTTCATTAAATAAAATTCTGATGAATAGATTTGGATGTTAAAGCAGCATGCAGTCCTCTCTCTCTTGAGAAATATGCAAGGTTTCTGCATCAGAATTTTGATTTTAAACCACAGGAAGCAATATCAGTCAGTTCAGACATGCGACAAGTAACATTTCTCCCGCATTTTATTTTATTCACACGGTAAATCTTTCTCTCTGTGTAGTCATTTAAATCTGTAGTTAGTTTTGACAGGGGAATTTTCACTGTAGCCAGAAAAAATTAAATAAATAACTAAATAAGGAAATTCTAACAACTCTATACCAATTAGATCTAGACTGAAGAATTAATTGAAGCAAAAAACAAAAAAAAAAAACCAAACAAACAACAATAATAAAATTTAAAAAAACATCTTAGATTAGGACATTTACTAAGATGTCGCTTGAGCTGTATTATGGAACTGAATTTTGATTTTAACAAGGACCTATTGCTTCCATGCTTGTTTAGATCCTGTGTGTCAGGACACAAGATCCTCACTCACTGCAGAAGTTCTTCATTCAGGCAGGAGAAAAAGGCATTAATCACGCCCACAGTGTGGGGAATCTTTTTTTTTTCTCCCCCGAGCACTCCCTGGGGAAACTGTAACAGCGGTTTTACAGCAGCTGATTGCATACTGTATCTGCGGCCGGCTTGTTTGCCGGGGGGATCAGACGACAGGAGGCTTTTCATCTCTTCACCGCTGAGAGACTCAAAGGAATAATCTTCACTCCTGACAGTGGTAGTGAAGGGACAGGATCAATACCTCACCTGGGAACCAGTCTGAATGGGGTGGGCGATTTAACACTTCAAGGATTGGTTTTTTGGGATGTTTTTTTTTTTTTTTTGAATGCCATTTTGTAATTTCACTGAAATCTTGGTTTGCCCTATAAAATTGGCATTTTCACAGTGCTACTCTACAAACTGTGCAAGTATTTCTTTTAAGCCACGGCCATTTTGCGATGTCTTTTTTTTCCTCCAAAATTTTAAGTCGGTGTTCTAGAACTCCATTCCTTTCAGTCATCTGCAGCGATTGTGACATCACCAGTAGAATCTTCAGTTACAAGCATTCTATTTTAATCAGATATTTGTGATCTCACACTGAAGTCACGTGCCCACTTACAGCAAGGATGACATATCAGTACCAAGGTGAACAAAACGGAGGAAATATTTGAATGCTGTGAACGGGCAACGAACACAGCATGGGGTGTGCTGCCACGTGATCCAGGCCGAGATCAGAAAGCATACCGTGCACCCGCTTAGCCCTTATCAAAGCTAAAGCTGAAAGGCTATGTGTAAAATATTCAGCTATTGATCTACTGCCCGTTTGATATCACATCCATTCCTACCCCGTGCGCAGTTGTACCCGAAAAGGGCCAGTATGGGTGCAGGTTAGGGGCGACATAGCTCAGGAGGTAAGACCGATTGTCTGGCAGTCGGAGGGTTGCCGGTTCAAACCCCGCCCTGGGTGTGTCGAAGTGTCCTTGAGCAAGGCACCTAATCCCTAACTGCTCTGGCGAATGAGAGGCATCAATTGTAAAGCGCTTTGGATAAAAGCGCTATATAAATGCAGTCCATTTACCAGGTTCTTCGTTTTGGCCCAGCGCCAAGACACCCGATTCTACTGTTTAACTAATCGTGGTCTTGAGCCAAGACCTTGCTAAGTAGAATCAGGTGTCCTGATGCTGAGCCAGAGCAAAAACCTGCACCTACCTCCACCCTTTTCGGATAAGGCTGCAGGCCCCTGTCCTAGTCTAACCTTTCTTCGGGGCGGTTGAATAACAACATTGCCTTTGAGTGGAAGTGCAACTGCTCTATTTTCAGCCTGTTTTCTTTATTTGAAACAGGCTTTTAAAAAGAAAAAAAATCTTTAGATTAAAAGACAGGAGCTATGCCAGAGCCCCATATAAACTGGGAGTGAGACCCCTCATTCTGAGCCAAAACCCCCATCCGCCGTTCCTTCCCAGCGCTGGCTGATTATCGTAGCCACTGAGGGGGGGTTTGATGTGGCTCAGGGGATGGAAGCGGCTTTATTAGCAATGTGCAGGAGACAGGGCCAAGAAACCGTAATCACACACACACACACACACACACACACAGCACACACATGCACACACACACTCACACACTGTACACACACACATGCACACCATTCATACACTCACACACTGTACACACACACACACACACACACAGCACACACATGCACACACACACTCACACACTGTACACACACACACACACACAGCACACACATGCACACACACACTCGCACACTGTACACACACACATGCACACCATTCATACACTCACACACTGTACACACACACATGCACACCATTCATACACTCACACACTGTACACACACATGCACACCATTCACACACACACACACACACACACACACACACACACACACGCACACACTGTACACACACACACACACACACACACACTCACACAAGCACACACACGCACGCACACACACACACACATGCGTGCACGCACAGACACTATATAGTTTTACTGTACATGTTACATTCATAAGTGAAAATGTGCCCAGCGTTGGTCGTGATATCTGAATATGGGGGCGTTAATTCCTGTCAAGGCATTGTAGCGGATTAAAGGCATTGTAGTAGAGTTCAAGCATAAAATTTTCCATAACATGAATGAAATGCATGTATGCTTTGCAGTGAAGTCTCATAAAGACTAGCGAAAAAAATGGAACTGCACTCATGGAAATAATTTGAGCGCTGAGAGGTATAATTATTCCTGTTGTAATTTCAAAGTGCCTGGTGTGAGGTCCTACAGTTACAGCCCTCCAGGGAGGCAGTTCCTACCCTCAGGAAGAACAATGCAAAGCATAACACATCACACACCCAGGCTCATTACCTTTCAAGTGTGTGTGTGTGTGTGTGTGTGTGAGTGTGTCTGTGTTGTGTGTGTGTGTGTGTGTGTGTGTGTGTGTGTGTGAGTGTGAGTGTGTGTGTGAGTGCGTGTGTGTACGTGTGTGTGTTTGTGCTGTGTACGTGTGTGTGTGTGTGTGTGTGTGTGTGTGTGTGTGTGATATGTGTGTGTGTGAGTGTGTGTGTGAGTGCGTGTGTGTGTGTGTGTGTGTGAGTGTGTGTGTGTGTGTGTGCGTGTGTGTGTGTGTGTGTGGGTGTGTGTGTGTGTGATATGAGTGTGTATGAGTGTATGTGAGCCTGTGTGTGTCTGTGTGTGTGTGTGTGTGTGTGTGTGTGTGTGTGTAGGTGTGATTGTCCATATGAATGTGTGTGAGTGTGTGTGTGTGTGAGTGTGTAAACGCATGTGTGTGTTTATGTACGTGTGTGAGTGCACATGTGTGTGTTCCTGTATGTGTGTAGGTATGCATGTGTATAGTATATTTCTGCTGGTGCAATAACAGAAAGCCATACATACAGACAGACTAACTCAAACAGCGAAGGCCACAGAAAGTGAAGGTTAGGATATAATGAACCAACCTCTCCTGCTCTTTCTGAAGAAATATCAAAATATGTACCTTTTGCTTTGGTATAACCATGAAAGGAGTATGTTTATTCTCTATATTTGTAGTCAACACATATTTTCCAGACCATGTGCTTGATTTTATTTTATTTCTTAAATTTTGCCTGGAAAGGGATCGTTCCATTCTGCTTAGCGATTAACAAGCAGATAAATATAAAACACATTTCACTTTGAAAAACACCTAACAGCACATCTTAACAACAACATCCCTTTTCCTTGGAGCATTGCTTTCAGATTAAAAATGTTATAAACCGCTTATAATATTTACAAATATTTATGTGAACAAATGCAACGTCTGTACTCGGTAGTGTGTAGCCCAGCTAAGCTCAAAATAAACGGGAGATGCTAAATGCGTGGAGTGGAGTGCTTTCAGATTGTTTACTAGCCTTTTGCGCTAGGGACCGTGAGCTAGACGACCAGATGCCATTGCACACACGTTTTGTGGCTTTTTTGTTATCGGCATTCTGCCACCCAGCCAAAAACAATCAGTCCCCAAAACAACAGTTCCAAACCAGGATTCACGATGAATGCATATGTTGTTACAGTCATCTTATAAAAATGGAACACTAACATGAATACTAACATAACATAACATAACATAATGACGAGGAAAGGCCATTCAGCCCAACAACGCTCGCCATTTTCCTGACTAAATTAGTGCTCTGATTACCTACAGACGAGTATATAACACCGTATCAAGCCTTGTCTAGAAAATCCCCAGTTTCTGCCTCTACTACATGACCTGGCAGGCTATTCCACAGATTGACAACTCTCTGATTGAAAAAAATCTTCTTAATGTCTGTACAGAATTTATCTTTTGCTAATTTCCACTTATGTCCCCTCGTTCTACTAACAGAACTCAACCTGAAGAATCTCTTGTAGTTCACTTTGTTGATCCCCTTTATGAATTTAAAAGCCTCAATTAAATCACCCCTGAGTCTCCTTTTACTACACTAGGTACTGTTAGCTTTGCTATTGTCGGCTTGTCAAGTGCTTGCGCATGCAGATATGTAAACAGTAGGACAGAGTGTTATGTTAATGACACATCGCGTGCATGTATGTGACTGAAATCACTGGTGCCATTGTGCAAAGACAACAAATACTGTTGAAAACCCTGTCGAATACTGTTGAAAGGTGTTTTCACGATACATCAACAGTGGCTTGGACATGGTCATCTATATATAACTGCCGACTTGTAGTTTCGTAGCTCACAAGCTGAAATAATTTGTAGAAAGAATTCACCGAGGTATTTCTCCGTGTAATCTGAGCTCCTGATCATAGAGCTCGCCCTCTTTACATTACATTACATTATAGATTCTTAGCAGACGCTCTTATCCAGAGCGACTTACAACAAGTGCATTACAAAACTCAGAGACAAGCGCTTTACAACATTCCTGCAAGAGAGCTACAATAGGTATAACTTTGCAAAAAGTGTGAATTGTACCCCTTTTTTTTTTTTTTTTTTTTTTTTTTAAATATATAAATTCCCACCCCCCACCCACCTAGTTGTAGATGAACCTAGTTACATGATGAACCTAGTTACACTGTACTCTTGTACAGTATGTGGTTCTCATGGCTTTGATTTGCACATGTTCTGTCCACATTCGCACTCAGATTACTGCTAGCGGTGGTCTGCACTCAGATAACTGCTAGTGGTGGTCTGCACGCAGATTACTGCTAGTGGTGGTCTGCACGCAGATTACTGCTAGCGGTGGTCTGCACTCAGATTACTGCTAGCGGTGGGTTGCACTCAGATAACTGCTAGTGGTGGTCTGCACTCAGATAACTGCTAGTGGTGGTCTGCACGCAGATTACTGCTAGTGGTGGTCTGCACTCAGATAACTGCTAGTGGTGGTCTGCACTCAGATAACTGCTAGTGGTGGTCTGCACTCAGATAACTGCTAGTGGTGGTCTGCACGCAGATTACTGCTAGTGGTGGTCTGCACTCAGATTACTGCTAGTGGTGGTCTGTACTCAGATTACTGCTAGCGGTGGTCTGCACTCAGATAACTGCTAGCGGTGGTCTGCACTCAGATAACTGCTAGCGGTGGTCTGCACTCAGATTACTGCTAGTGGTGGTTTGCACTCAGATTACTGCTAGCGGTGGTTTGCACTCAGATTACTGCTAGTGGTGGTCTGCACTCAGATTACTGCTAGCGGTGGTTTGCGCTCACCCATTCTATTCCATTCCATTACAGGAATTTAGCAGATGCTCTTATCTAGAGCGACTTACACAACTTTTTTTGGCTGGACCGCAACAGCGGGGCCAGCCCTACAAACGCGAATGTCTGTGACTGAGTGACTGAGCGACTGAGTGATGAAGTTACACCATTGGTCGGCCGGATCACGTGTGTTAGGTCCAGCCATATACTAAGTTTCCTAGTCCTGCTTTTTTTTTTTACATAGCATTTACATTGCATCCATTGCATGCAGCTGGATATATACTGAAGCAAGGCAGGTTAAGTACCTTGCTCAAGCGTACAAGGGCAGTGCCCCACCTGGGAATCGATCCTGTGACCTTTGGGTTACAAGACCAGCGCCTTACCCATTGTACTACACTGTCGCCCATTCCCTTCGTTCCAAGCATAAGGACCGGCCTAAAATGCAAACTAGGGACAGCATGAGCTAATGCTAACACGCGTTAATGGCCACAGAGAACCACAGCCAGGGGTGATGAAGCGTGGGGGAAAACAGATTATTATCGCAGACCCTGCCTTTCATGCGACAAAAATAACATCGCTATGCTCAGGTGGGAGAGGCTGAGGTCGCGAGATGCAGAACCAGATATTAGCGCGACATCACTTCCTGAGTTAGGGGTGTTGAATTTGTAAATACCCCAGCTGTGTAAATACATTAGCGCGCTGAATGTGCCCCCCCCAGAGGTCACCTGGGCGTCTGCTGGCACGAATGTCGTAATGCGTAGTGTAATCACGGACAGTGTCACCGTGGAAACCCGCTGTGATTGAGCTACCTTGTTTTCCCGCCAAAATCAATGTTTACTTTTTTTTTGTAACTAACAACCAGGCAGCAAAAAATAAAGATAAATTGGCTTCTCTTTGCAACCACATTTGAAAGTGCTGGGGAAGTAAATATTTCACCCTTGTGTTATAAATACACAAATAATGGGATCTGTGTGAATTTGGCCCATTGGTTCTGGTTAGTATACTGTAATCCAGTGGAAGTTTTTGGCTGAATGTACTCTACCAGACAGATATGCTTGGTGTGTCCGTCAAAGTGCTTGTGTTTGTCCTTTCTGAGGTTGTTTTTCATAGATTTATTTTTACTTGGGAGCTTAGCCAGCAATTTAAACATTCATAGTAAACGCTACCCAGATGGCAAGCGACTCCGGGCTGAATCTGTGCCGATTCCAGCCTGACAGTGCTGACTTTCGGCTCAGAGTCGCTTTCTACCTGGGTAATTATGTTACGTTATAATATGCGAGTGTTAATTTTCAGGGAATATCCCCAGTAGATCATCCCCCAGTATCCCCTTTAAATCATTTTCACTGGCAAATTACGGAAAAGTCTGAGGCAATTACAAAAGTTGTAAATTATTCAAAGACATTTTATTCTCAAAGTTAAACTTTTATCAGTACGTGATGTAACCTGAAATAGGTCCTACCGGGGTGAAATATCCCTCACTTGGGTCAATGGAAGTAATACAGCGAGTGAGTGTTCCTGCAAATTAAATCCCCTGATCCGTGAACATTAAACCCGTCGGTTAAATTTCAAAAACTAGTGCACAGAATGTTAAGTTTCACTCTATCCGTTTTCTGTACATCACAAGCTCTTGGGTTTTTTTTTTCTTTTTTTACTGCAGTATTTAAGTGGTCTGTTTGCAAAGTCTGCATGTGTGTTTTTCTGATTACCAGCAGCCAAAACCATAGGCAGCATGTGCACAACATCTGCATGAAAAAAAAAAAAAAAACCCCATGATTTTTTTCAGCCGAAAAACCCTGCGAAATAGAACATCTGAAAACATGCATCTTTTGGTAAAAGGCCATTTTTTCATCTATGGTTAGTGCTCGTGCCGTTGGTTTAAAAGCATTAAAAAAATATGTAATGATTGAACCATAAAGTAAAAATAACTACAGTGAGTATGAAAAATGTGTGTGATCCATTACAGGTCTGATCTATACTTCTTTTGTCTGATGTCAGGCATCCACAAAGACCAAAAACTTGTCACTCCCCCCCCCACCCCCCCGCGATTAAAGACTAATGACGTTTTTATGCGTTCATGCAGACGTTTTCTTATTTAAATTACAGGCCTCTTTGCTTGTATGCTTTTTATACATTCAGGAAGGCAAACCACTTCAGAAGATAGCAGATTTGTGGCAGAGGCCGTCAACGTGTGGTTCTCCTTGCTTAAACACAGCATTGTTTGAACATGCTTAAGCTTGAACCAACAAGTTTTTAACGGCAAAACTCGGCGGAAGTATCTTAATGTTGCACGTACAAAAGGGATTTTTTAAAATGTATTTTACCATTGCAGTATGAACCAATACATGTTCTAACAACGTTAACTTATGTGCTGCATTAAAGATGTTGCAAAGAAGTTGAAGGGAGGCACTCTAGCTGAAAAGTGTATTGTGAAATGCCACCAGGCTGGCCAGTGGAGGATGGGCTCCCCCTCTATAGCCGGGTTCCTCTCGAGATTTCTTCCCATTGGGGAGTTTCTTCTCGCCACAATTTCAGGTTTTCTCCCAACTGGCAGTAAAAAAATAAGAATAAATAATGGACTTGCTATATGGGGGTTCAGGTCTGGTGTTTGTTCTGTTTGCTCTTTTTTGCTCTGTCTCTTGCCTTGCTACTCTGTAAAGTGTCTTTGTGGCAGTTCTCTAGTCTATTATATAGTGCGATACAAAGTAAAGTTGAATTTAATTGAATTGAAATGGAAATAAATGTGTCCATTTGAACAGTGGTTTTCTATCAAAATGATATGCGTCCTGATTTGACTTGATATTACCATGATAATAAAGGCCTTTTTTTCACAGTTGGAACTCATGTGGGATCATACAAATACATTGTAGGAATAATACCTCCATTTATTATGCCCTCCCATCTTAAATAATGTTTTTATTTTGGAAAAATTCTACAAATATGACACCGCTATGAAATCAGCAGTCTTCTTCTCTGCTGCCCCTAGTGGTTGTGTGGGGTAACTTGCCAGTCTGAGGAAGTTCACTTTTTTTTTTGTCAGCTGCAGAAACAAAAAATTAAACCTCTTCTTCTAATGCATATATTGCATGTTTCACAAAGCTGTGTACATCAAGTGTTACATTATATTTTTGTGAGCTTAGTTCATTGGGTGTAAAAGATGATAATATTTATGTACCTCGACCGAAAGTCAGCAAGCTAAAATACTCTTTGACTAATAAACTGTTGATACACTATGGTTTGTGAATTTCATTGATTTTATTTTATTTATTAGGGGTTTGAAGTGACAGAACTAATCTCAGTGTGTGCTGTGTGCTCTCTTTCAGGGCGATAAAGGAGACACTGGGCTTCCTGGGATTGATGGACAGCCTGGTGTTCCAGTAAGTCAGCATTTTCTGTGGCAATATATTGATGATAAAACAGAGGCCTCTCCGTTTTCCAAGGCTGCGTTACTTTTTGTTCATTCGCAATCTATTCAGTTTAGGAGATCCCAAATTTAAATTTAAATTTATTTATTTTATTTCAAAGCCAACAGAACCTTTCAACAGGTTCTCTGGACACCAGGTAAAGGGAATCCGTTAACAATTTCACATCGAAATTCATGTGTGAATACTACAAATCCGAGCACAAAAATATCGAATTTAAATCTATTTTTTTTTTAAATGTACCTTTTATTGGGAAGCCTTCCGTGTGGTGAGGTGGGACTGCAAAATAGTTTGAATTTAAAGTCTTGTAGATGAATCTTAGTCTCATGGATGAGCGAAGGCAGCTTCATTAGTGCTGCAGTATGTGTCCCTGGAGAAAACAGTTTTTTGCTTTGATTCTGTTAATTCAGTCAGGTTGTGACAGAACCTACGCTCTGATTTCTCTACCGTTTGATCAAAAGGAAGCTACGAGTCTCTTTATGAAATATTTATTTGTTATCAACTAAAAATAAGAGGTTCGTTTCTGTTTTGTTTTTCTTAGCTTAACAAATACACTGTGGAAACTGTGCGTATATTTGTTTAGGAATAATTTAAAGAACCACTTAAAGGAAGTTAACGACTCGTAACCCAAAACAGACATCCTGCTTGTGTGGTTCAGATGTTGGGCCCTCTCCGCAGCCATGTTTGCTGAGCCCAGAACGTACCTTCAGGGGGGACAAAATGGCCCCCCGACAACATTTACGAATAACGCGGCTTTTCAGCGCATTGTTTACCTTTGCCTCCTGTGTCATCTTGTGAGTTCTAAAAATACTCCGCATGACCCTGGATGGACTAGCATGACTTACCTGAAACCTCCTCCCTGTCTTTTTCCTGAGATCCGTGCCTCCACACACAGCACCACATTCAGGGAATGCTATAGACCAATTTGCTCAGTGTTTTTTTTATATATCTGTGCTGTGTTAGAAGGTGTGCTGTGATTTTTTCTGAGGCAGAGCTGTTTGTCAGAGTTGGTTTTTTTTCTTCTTCTTCTTCTTCTTCTTCTTCTTATTCTCCGCTAGGGATAGCTAGCGATGTTTTCCTTGCTCTTCGTGTGAAGTGTTCCACGGTTGTCTGAATGCTCGCTCATTTAAGCCGGGAACTGGCAACAAAACCCTGTCATGAACTTGTTTCAAAGGCCAGTAGCCACCTTGATATTATTTTCTTTACATCAGAAAAGGAAAACATCCAGGGACTAGTCAAAAAAAGGGTCAATGTGGGTTTTTTTTATGATCAGATGAATAGTTAATGCAGGACACCATGCTGAGGTGAACATAAATAGTGTGAGTGTATGTGCGTTCGTGCGTGTGTGTGTGTGTGTGTGTGTGTAGATAGAGAGAGAGAGAAATACAGTGTGTTGGTGAGGGGAGAAAAACAGAGAAAGTTTAACTGGAAGTGACAGAAAGAGAGAGCGTGTGAGAGAGAGAGACTGAATTCCACCTGAAAACCAGACCTTGAGGTGATTATATTATTTTTATGTTATTTTATTTTGTCTGTTTCAAACCCAGCCAAAAAAAATACTAAAAGTTTTGATGGACTAAAAATAATCTGCTATTCTACTCTGCTCAGAGATTGTGGTAGCGTTTAGTTATTGATGAAAAGGGGGAGAGAAAAAAATCTTTCAAACATCCATCGGGGTTCCTATAGTAACTGTAAGGTTTTGGTTTGACAGTTGGGTCGTCGATGCGGAGGGCGGGGTCTAGATCAGTAATGTTTTGTTTACAGTGCTTAATTTTCCTTACAGTGCTTCCTGTTCCAGTGGTTTGAGACAATCCTAACAGCGTAGAAAGCCCCGCAGAAGACTCTGAGTTTGGGCTGAGGCGCTTCCGTTACCTAATGAGTGGCAGGCACAGTTTATGTTTGCCCCCACCCCCCCCCCAATCCGCCCAGCAATTACCCAGAAAATGAGAGAAAGTTCCGGCAAGACTCAAATGAGGCAAATCCTGCATATCTGACTTCTGGGGGAAGTGGTGGGCACAGAAACTGAATCTTCTGGCCGGTTTACTGAAGCCAGGAAAGTGGAACTACAGATGAGTCTCGATATGTATATATATATACAAACTGCCGGACAGTCTACCTAAGAGCATTGATGTAGTTTTAAAGGCGAAGGGTGGTCACACCAAACAGTGATTTTATTTTGTTTTTAACTATTTACTGCTCTTTATATTATTTTTTCGATATTTATAACCTTTCATTTCATTATTTTTGGAAGCATCTTAGCTGTACAGCATTTTTTTTTCCATGTGCCTAACACTTTTGCACAGTACTGTATATATATATATATATATTATACGACTATTCCTTGTTCTCTAACTCTCTCCTGTCTCTTTCGGTCTCAGAAAAGATGATTTGATCTGCTGGCTTTAAAGAGAAATCACATTAGAGCAACCGATCTGTGTTCAGGGCACAGGGATTACATGTCACCATTTTGTGAAGCTGTGGCCTAGCTCTGACAGGGGGGCTGTTTTCTGTCCAATCATCTCCAGGGAATTCGCGGCTTACCTGGGCAGCTGGGACCAGTGGGACCTCAGGTACGGTAACCTGGAAACGGAAAACGTGGTCCAGTGTTAACTCAACCCTGACAGAGTAAACGTGGTCTCTTTCTGGACCAGAGTGGGACCATTACATTACATTACATTACAGGCATTTAGCAGACGCTCTTATCCAGAGTGACTTATACAACTTTTACATTGTATCCATTTATACAGCTGGATATATACTGAAGCAATTTCGGTTAAGTACCTTGCTCAAGGGTACAACGGCAGTGTCCTACCCGGGAATCGAACCTGCGACCTTTCGGTTACAAACCCAGTTCCTTACCCATTGTGCTACTCTCCGGACCACATGTACTCTGTTAGAGTTGTATTAACACTGGTCATTTTTACTGTGTAGATGATGTTACCCATATGTGATAGTTTTAACGGTGTAACTACATTCCATCCATGCTCCTTGCTTCCGTGTGAAATTTTAAGAAATGTCAGTTGGAGAGAAGAGGGTGCCTCCAGTGCCCTTCCATAACGCTGTCCAGGAGAGCTATGGGCGTTCAGATTTTTTGGCCGCGTCTCCTCGTGAATATTCATAATCGCGCGGTAAATCTGAACATTCATGGCTTCGGCAACGACGGAGACATTTAAAGAATTGCTGAACCGAATACTGAGCACGCGCGAATATCTGCGGGAACACGCTCAGCAAACTGTCTGCGTGTGGAACGTACGCTCCAGTATCTACGGTATCTCTCTGATTAATGAGCTCTTATTTCACACACTTACGTCCGGACACTAAAGTGAAGGCACGTGCGTTTGGTCAAACACAGTAAAAAGTCAAGACTGCAGAATGTAGAGTGCTGTGTTGAAAAGTAGTAAATATTTATTGCTGGTTTATAACGTTTAACAAAGTCCACATGATCGGCAACGAGTTTCACCCTCGTCGAGATTTGTGCTGCCTATTTCAGACACTTATCTTTTTTTAAGTGCTGTTTGAGGGAGAAGAGAGTCTGGACCAATGAGATCACTAATTAATGTGCGCATCTCCAAACTCTGCAGAACAATTTATTAATGGGACAGGGTTAGCTAAACCTTCCTGAAATAGAAAACAAATGGCTTGTACAGTATGCAGTGTATGCACTCTTTGTCCAACCAAACTTTCTATGGCTTTACATTTTAGACACAAGCCCTTGGTACTTTTTAATTGTCTTCTCGAAATTCTTAAATTGAGCTCATGTAGCCATGGCAACTCGTCCAATATGAATGTGCCTTTGTTCTCGTCATTGTAAAACACCAGGCACACACACACAATAACAACAGCATTTACAATAAAGCTGATTCTTGTGTACCTCTCAGGTTTAGATTGATGGACCTGGTCAATCCATTACGATAATGAACCAAATGACCTGAAACCATAATGCCTTTGTGCACAGCGTTTTTAGACAGTATGGTAATGATTAAAAATATGCCCAAATGCAATAAAAAAAATTCATGTATTGAATCAGAGCTCTTTACAAAAAAATAAATAAATGGAATAAATAAAAATGCTGTGACAGATATAATGCTTGGAAGCAATTGACTGTGTGTTGTGCATTTAATGGAAAACACTGTTCTTCGGCAACTGTAAGCACAGAATGAATCATTACAGTCATGGTTTATAGTTACCATTAACGGCCTGTTTTGGGGCCGAGCCTTTGATTTGTGTCTGTGCTGAGGGTGAATATTTACTGGGGTTTTTCTTTTTTTTCCATAACCGTTTAACAGGGAGATAGAGGCCTGCCTGGAATGACGGGGTCCACAGGACTGAAAGGACCACAGGTGGGTGCCCCCAAATTTTCTGGACCTGAACACTGACAGCACTGACCCCCACCTCCCCCCTCCCCCATGCCCCCCCCCCCCCCACTTCATATTCATTGTTATACTATGTGCTGTACTTACAGTTATGCTTTTTTTTTAACCCTTTAAGGTGTTAGATCATAAATATCTGATTAGAATGCTCTTAACTGAACATTCTGATGCTGATGTCACAATCACTACTGGTAAGTGAAAGTGGCAGTGGAGTTTTTGAAGAAAAAAACCTTCCAATCAATCTACTCTTCTAAAGGTTAGAAGAGCAACAGTCATCATGAATGGAGCATGTGTAGAGGTGTGTCGTGAAAAAGCAGGGGTTCAAGTGTAGACATGTGCTCTGTTGTCAATGTAGAATTCTGACCGTACACTGACTGAAGCTAGCAACCTCATAGACTGAGGCACAGCTAGCCATAGCATTACCCAGGAAGGGGGGGGGGGGGAGGTTTAGTTAGTTGAGCTGCCCCCCCCCTCCCCTCTGCACACACACACACACACACACAAACACAACTGCTTGTCTGTGATTTTTTGTATTGACAGTGGATGTCAGTGATGAAATGAACATATGAATATTCAGACAATATTCTGAAGAGAGGAAAAATGGGATTAAAAAAAAGAAGCAAAACATGATTGTAAAACATGATTACTTTATCATGACCAGACTCTTTCAATCAAAGCCAGGCCTGGTACTGTGGTTTTCATTGTGTTGAATTATAAGGCTTGTTAATATATCGTTTTACTGCCACCCACTGGAATCTGGAACAAATTGCATTCTTGGGATAAAATCCACTTCAGATGTTTTGAGGTATTTAATTAAACACCTATTTGATAAAATTAATAATTGCCATAAAATTAAAAATTAAAAAAATGCTACACATTCTAGATATTTTTTATTTTTATTTTTTTGTCACGCATTCACGCAAGGAGCATTTAACAGACTGGAATGTCCATAAAGGTGACGGACTTCGATCGATTTCTGGGTCAAACGAGGACAAATAAAATAAGCAATTGGAATGAGTCAAATGATTCAGTCACAGAATGATTCAGCACGTTTGATTCAGTAACGGTACGATTCAGCACGTGTGAGCCTTCTGTCAGTCCGGGTTTCAGAGAATTGACTCGAGTGGGTGGCGAAGCAGCGAGTCAAATTGATGATTCCAAATCTGGGGACGAAACAAGCACCCATTTGCATTTTTGAATGCTGTAATTGTTGCCTACACAGCAAAGCATTCGGTGATGAATCAACACTGACAGAGTGCGTTTTACTGGAGGGGTATGTGATTGCTCTTGGACTTAAACTCTGTTGGACTCAGATGAACTCTCGCTCTGAACAACTCGCTGCTTGGCAAATCTTTCCTTTGCCCCCAGAGTAACAACATGTTTCTGCATTGCAATTATACTGACGTTGGTATTCATGTTTTCAACACAGTTTTAAAGCCGGTTTTGCTGTGTATTCTCTTTGTAGGTGTTGGTACTGTGGCTGGAATATCAGTGTGTAACTGGTCGTTGTTTTTTTCTTGCCCAGGGAATTCAGGGTCCTATGGGTCCAGCTGGGATAGATGGACCTCAGGGCCCAAAGGTAACCTCTACATCGCCCCATTCTTCGGTCCTCGCCAAACTATACATCAGCAAAAGGGGACCCGGATTTGTGAAAACCGGAGATAGTCTACCACTTTTCCTTGTACTTATTGGAAACCATTTTGAAAGAGCAGTATTTTAATGGCAGAAGCAATTTGAGGGCAGACGATCAATCGATCAGTCTGCGTTGACCACATAAGATAATAACAGAAAATTATCATCTAGGTACTCGGCAAATGCTACCATCAAAAATACCTTAAATGCCTTCCATTTGAATTATTATCGGTTTCTACAGTTGGGCCTGTTGTATGGCAGTGTCTGTCCCACCTGAAAATAGAACCTGGAACAGTCCAGTTGCAAGCAAAGCTGTGTGTGTGTGTGTGTGTGTGTGTGTGATCGCCGAGCATGTGGTTTTAGTGGTATGAATATTAGGTCCTCAGAACACTGTGTCTGTCAGTGTGCCATTGTTAGAGTCAGAATCCTTGGAATGCTGTGTGTGTGTGTGTGTGTGTGTGTGTGTGTTTGTACCAATAATGCCTGTGGTATTCTATATTCAGTCCTCACAATGCTATGCATATCTGTGTGTATGTGTGTGTCTGTGTGTCTGTGTGTATGTCTTTTGTACCAATAATACCTGTGGTATTCTATATTCAGTCCTCACAATGCTATGTGTATCTTTATGTGTGTGTGTGTGTTTGTGTGTATGTCTTTTGTACCAATAATACGTGTGGTATTCTATATTCAGTCCTCACAATGCAATGCATATCTCTGTATATGTGTGTGTGTGTATGTCTTTTGTACCAATAATGCCTGTGGTATTCTATATTTAGTCCTCACAATGCATTGCATATCTGTGTGTATGTGTGTGTGTGTGTGTGTGTGTGTATGTCTTTTATCCCGATAATGTCTGTGGTACTGTATACTCCGTCCTCACAATGCTATTATATCTGTGTGTGTGTGTAGGGCAACTCTGGAGAGAAAGGGCCAGCGGGCAGCCCTGGGCAGCCTGGACTAGCGGTGAGGAATAAAAGGGGGGGGGAAAGAGTAAACCAATGCACCTTCCCCTTCGTCCTGTAGTGGGCGCTCTCGCACCACATCACCACATAACTCCACCAGTTTCTTTCTTTTCAGCGCAAAACACACATTTTGCTCTCACGGGGTAGTTTGTTCATTTATTTATTTATTCATTTAACCATTATTTAACCAGGAAAACCACATTGTTGAGGTGGAAATCTCTTTTTCGAGGGGGCCCTGAAATGAAACACAAAGTTACCCAACGAGACAGTTTACATGTTTACCAACATCAAATGGGGAACGAGACAGCAGTGTAACAGCAATTGCGGAGCTGAGATTGAAAGCAGGAGCATACTTCAGTCGCAGCGCCATGAATTACTTGTTCAAAGTCAACAATTGAACTTAATTTGTCAAGATTAATTTTTTTATTTTTTTTTGGTGCAAAATATCTGAAACATTTTAAAATTCAGCAGAGGACGATGCTGAGGTGATACTGTAACCACGTGAATTTCTAATTGGTAGACAGCTGAGGCTGGAAGGAAGTAGACCAATTACTGTTTTATAGATGATTATATACCCGTGGATCAATTTGCGCAGATGGAGATAATTCAACCCAGACGATTCATCCGTACGACAATGGTGGGCAAAGGATTTAGCACCTGTAATGAGGTTTCAGGCGTGGATATGACAGCCCCTCTTTGCGACCCCGCCATTGCAGAGCACCTCTCTCTGATTTTTATGTCGCTCTTAAACTTTACTGCACAATTAAAATAAAACAAAAAAAAAGAAACCCAAATAAAACCGAAAGGTGAACGAATGACCTTTTTTTTCCGTGATCAGAGTGTGCGAGAAGCTCAAGCATAGCAGCAGCTTTTTTTTTTGGCTTTTTTCGGAAGTTTACATATTCCTCCTTTTCCGCAGGGGAACGAGGGACCCCAGGGCCCTCGGGGAATCCCGGGAGCCATGGGAATGCCGGGATTTAAAGGACACAAAGTAGGAATGTCCACGGCGTCCTGCCCAATCACAGCAGCCGTTTTAAATGCCACGGATTCCATGATTGATTTTATTGACAAGCTGTCTTTTCTATGCTCATTTGTTTATTTAATTTTTTTTTTTTTAGTTGAGCTGATGTTACCCATTTGTCTAATGGCTTCTACTGGTGTAAATGTATAAATTGAATTGCGTTCACTGATGTTTTTGCATGAAGGCGATGTTACAAGAGCGGAATGTGAAATGAAAAGATAAGAACACTACAGTAATAATGCTTTTTCTGGGTTTGTCACCGCTGAGCAATTTAAACTCCATTCAAAATTACATCGGTAGTGTTGTTTAACTTGAAATGAGCTGGCTGTTCTAAATGGCCTTCCCTGAGACGTCCCTTTGTTCTGTGTTTCAGGGCGAATCAGGGCCACCCGGTCCTGAAGGAAATCAGGTATTTCCGTTTGATCGAATGTCCAATACTCATACACTGGAGCTCCCGAGTGGCGCACCCAATTAAGGCACTAATGCTTGTCGGTGCCGACATTGGCTGGAAATCTCGTGGTGATATGCCCAACCTCATTGGCTACTCATCCGACCAATCACGTGCCCATATTCTGCCTGCACCAGCTGCACAGTCCTCCTTAGCTGGAGGACTGCAGAGAGGATAAAAAAATTGGACATACGTGCTACACAGCTTTCACATGTGCTACACAGTAAAATGTCCGGTGTCAACTCAACTCTAACAGAGTAAATGTGAGAAACAGCTGGGACCACATGCACTCTGTAAGAGTTGATTTAACAGTGAACATTTTGCTGTGTAGTCCTCATTCTTGTGAATGGAAGGATGTTAGAGCAACAGGATTAGTTTGCAGTTACAGTTGAATATTGCAGATCAGGCTGAAAAGGCTCTTATGTACGCTTATATACGTTTATATCTGTGTGTCTGTGTCTCTGTGTGTGTGTGTGTGTGTGTGTGTTTGGGCATGTGTGTGTGCGTGTGTGTGTGTGTGTGTGTGTGTGTGTGTGTGTGTAAGGCGATGCCTTACGTTTCCCAACGATGGCAGATCGCTAACTCACAATCGCTTCTACCTTCCGATCCATCTGCCCAGTAGTGACCTAACGATTTACACGAATGAACTTCAGTTGTAACGAATTTCTGAAGAACAAAAAATATTTTTTTTAGGTGAGAACATTTTCAAAGAAATGTAACTATTTCTGAGAGGAAATGACACTTTTTGATTCCTGGTAGAGACCTTTACTGTTGTTACAGTGATGACATACCTGCTTGTAAAATGGAATAGAGATGATGTCACTTCTGAAGGTTGATGTGAGAGACTGCATAGCTGTGAATGCTAAATTTTTACCTTTGGTGGATTCTGATGATCTGATTGGTTTAGGGTGACAGAGGCAGTGATGGAACACCTGGGCGCCCTGGAACTCCTGTGAGTATGCCTCGACCTTTGACCTCTCCACAGAGCAGTGCAAAGTAACACACCACTCGTGCGTGTGTGCTCGTGCGCATGTACGTGTGTGTGTGTGAGTATGTGTGTGTGCTCCTGCCAGCATGTGGTGCGTGCATGCCTGTGTCTGTGTGTGTGTGTGAGCTCCTGTGCATGTGTGTGTATGTGTGTGTGTGTGTGTGTGTGTGTGTGTGTGTGTATTTGTGTGTGTGTAGGTGCTCATGTCTGTGTGTGGTGTGTGCGTGCCTGTGTGTGTGTGTGTGTGTGTGTGTTGCACATGTCCAGAACCTGCAACCAAAAAAGGAAACAGATGTGTTTTTCAGAAACAATGAGGCATATAAATATCCATGTCTGTGGTCAAGTAGCTGTCTAACAGAGGAAGCGAAACCTTACCTTTAAAGGGATAGGACACAAAAACTCCAGAAAGTCAACTATACCTTTATTTCAGTCATAACTCTTAGCCTATTTACTTTACTTGGTTAACAACCATTAATCAAAATAAACTGGATAATCTATACCAGTGAGCATTTGTTCTATCTTCTGTATTACATTTTTTTACATCTCAAAAAACTGTGCAGCATGTTATCTTGTCCACAAAATTGTACTTATATTCGTGGTTACACTTGTGGATAAATATAGCCTACTCTACAAGGAATGTTGATACTTTCAAGATCTCTTCTAATCAGATCTGCACAGATTCTGTACTTAAAAAATAACCGTGTTTCCGAAGTTTGTTTGATGGCCTTTATTTTCAATTCTCAAAGCTGGAGCGATTTGCATTTAATCAAGCAAAATAAATGGAGAACAGGTTGAGTCCAATAATTGGTTTAAAGTTAGCTAAGGTTTTTGCCACCTCTATTTCAAGCTTACAAGCTGCTTCTGATGCATCAAAATGATTTACTGGTTGCATCACAGATGGAAAGGAAATAAAAATCGGCACTGATCTTGGGAATTCATCAAATGAAACTGCACATGCGAATGACGGTCAACAAATACATTAAAGGTTGAAGCCACAAAACCAAATGCCCTTTGTTATGATGAATCAGCAGCTGACAATTTTGATTATATCATGTGATTCATGGAGGTTCAGAGGCTTATTAAAGTCAGAGTCAAATCCTATCATAACAGTAATCTAATCTGCAATGTTTTTACACAGAGAAAATGGAAACCCTATTGATTTGTGCTGATCTTTAGTCTAGCTTTTACATTTAGGAGCTGCCTAGCAGGCACTGATTGATCTAAACCTGAACTTCTTAAAAGCTAAATGGGTATTTGGGTTTGATGTTTCTCAGCTGACCAGCAAGTCCAGAGTGCTCTTTGTGACTACAGAATGAATGTTTACTAGCAAGCCAAAGTTAACTTCTTTTTTTAAGCACAGTTTATAAATGCATTGTAGCCCAAAGTGTTTCATAGATCATAAAATAACATTTAGAAGCTGCCTAGCAGGCACTGATTGATCTAAACCTGAACTTCTTAAAAGCTAAATGGGTATTTGGGTTTGATGTTTCTCAGCTGACCAGCAAGTCCAGAGTGCTCTTTGTGACTACAGAATTGTTTATTAATAACGTTAGCTTGATGACATTGATGTGCAGGACAACGTTGTCATAATTTTTTTCCCGACCATGAAAACTGCCAGACTTGTTTACATTTTGGACAGATGTGGCTCCTGAGTAAATCTATCGTTGTTTCCGTCGCAGCACTTTCGACACAAAAAAAAAAAAAACGGAAAATCCTAAAATTTCTTCTTACGGTTGAAGAGTGCCTGACCAGCAAACGTAGTAATGTGTTGAAACACAGCGGCAAAATTAGGCTATATCTAGAAATACCATCTTTGGGGAAAATGACTAAACTTAGGGTTGTAACTAGGCAGCTGTTTCATAGGTGACTTAGTTGATGCGCCTGTCTTAACGACTAATTGTATTTTTATTTATTTTTATTTTTCCATAGATTGCGTTGTTACCGTTCTCGTTGTTAGTGTTAATCAGTTTAACCATCAGGGTCCAAGTTGAACTATGCGGTTGTTCCCTGTACTTGGACCGGTACTTCTCTCTAGGGTTTTCGTCATACTTGTTCCTGGTTATGGTTATACACTTTGTTGTACGTCGCTCTGGATAAGAGCGTCTGCCAAATGCCTGTAATGTAATGTAATGTAATGTAAAAAACGTTACGGTTGGAATGCTGGGCCATCAGTCTGTCGCTGGCCCGCGCCAGGCCCACCGTCAAAAAAGGCACTTGCCGCCGGCCCACGCCGGGCCGCCAGCCCCCGTCAAAAGATACTTGCCACCGGGCCTAACAACTTTTCTGGGGGAAACCCTGTCGTCGAAACAATGGCATCTGAAGTTCTGTGGCTTTGGCGTGAAAGCAAACTTTCAAGCATAAACCCTATTCTTTCTTTGAAGAGTCTCTCTCTCTCTCTTTTTCTCTCTCTCTGTCTTTCTCTCTTTCTCTGTGTCATGGACACTGAGAATGTAACAGAAAGACAACACACATTTGCTATAAAGATAATTCAAAATTCAGCTTGGCATTTTGCGAACATGACGTGACTTTTAGCCCTTGTAACAAACCGCCACTGTGACTTGTGATAACAAGGAAAGATCACGGGGTTGTCATCAGCGTGAAATCTCATTCTTATTACACATTCTATGCATAACTGATAGAACAAGACGGCGTTGCACATATTCTGCACCATGAACAAAGTGAGATGTTTGACTGTGACAGGCTTGCATGCTTTTTTGATCACTACATTAATGCGAAGCCATCAATCAAATCACCAGAGTCCTTTCTGTAAAATCACAGTACGATATGGTATAATAATATTAAATTTTAATGTGATTTTTTTTCTTTGACAGGGTGAACCTGGACTTAGGGGAAGCAAAGGAGAGGTTTGTTGATTTGGAAGGAATTTCCCATTTTTGGTTTTACCTGACTAATCCCATGCTGGAAAATTAATAACCTGTAAGATCAGGACCGTGAATATCTAAGAGTATATGCAAATTACATGTGACTCTAATATTCACTGTAATCTGCAATGCACTTTGACAAAGTTTCATGATCTGTTTTTTTACACCATATGATTAGTTTTTCCGTTGTTGATATACTTATTCCATACATTAAATATACGGAGTACAAAACAAACTAAAAAAAATATAAATGTAACACTGACTTCAATTGTCCGATGTATTGAGTTTCAAAAACCCGAACTGCATTTAGATGAAACATTTGTAGGAAATCTGCAAGCGCCAGCCTTTTCTTGCTGAACTGTCCAGCTCTTTCCCTTCCCAGAGTAGTGGCGTGTAATGTGCCGCTGATTGCTTTCTCGGTGGTTTTTGCCCGCTCGCAGAAAGGTGTGGCGGGGGAACCTGGAAACAGAGGGGCTGATGGGAAAAAAGGAGACGCGGGACCACTCGGAGCTGCCGGACCACCTGGCTCTCCTGGCCGAGATGGGTTACCAGGGCAACCGGGAGTTCCAGGGTATCCGGGGAAACCAGTAAATATTCCATTTCTTTTTTTTTTTTTTTGCCTGACAGTTTTTTGTTCCTACCAGCCAATACCTTCAGCCCATTCATTTCAACTTTGTCTTTTTCAGGGAAAACCCCCCACTGATGAACACTTAATTAAGCTTTGTTCTACTGTACTGCGGAGTAAGTGCCCTTTTGTATAACTCACATAGCTCATATAAGCTATATAACTCCCTCATATGTGCTATGTTGTGAGCTCATATACACGTAACCGCAAATAGGCATGAGGTTTTTCTCTTGGTATGTCCTGTTGCATCAGTAGTGATTTAACACGGTGGTTATTTTAATAGGCATTTATTAATGTGTAGTGCTTCTGAAGGTGCAATGGTTATGAAAGTCTTATACAACTCTCACAAAGTACTGTTCACAGAAAGTGCTCCCATGTTATTGAGTATATTGGTACTTGGACACTAATAACGAATGACTGTACCCTTACTTCTTTGTTAGCAACTTTAAAAGTCACTCTAGATAAGACTGACTGATAGATAGCTTGATGTAATTTTAAAATCACAGCGATGTCCACAATATGTTCATCGTTATCCGCTAACTATAATTTGTTGTATTTTTAGTTATTTATGTGACGTGTAACCTAGAAAGGGGCCCAGCTGTTTGGGTTTATTCTCTGTCGTGTAGACTGAAGTGAATTGTGGCACAGCAGTTGTAGCAGTCCCACAAGCACAACGAAATGTTTATTGATCTCTGGTTTTAATCATCCATGTACGATTAGCCTTGCTGGTAAGGCTTAAGGCTGGTCATGGGCTGTATATATGCGCGGCTGAGGCAGTTTTATTCAAAGATTTAAAAATCCATTGAAAAAGTCCTCAGGTGAAGTGTGCTGCGAAGTGTGCTGTGGTTGATCGGCAGTGTAGTATAATGGGTAAGGGGTTGGTCTTGCAGGTTCGATTCCCCCCCCTACTCTCCCCCCCGAACAGGTTTGCTTAGGGCCACCAAAATCCTAGGGCCGGCCCTGCCTGCTAGGACACTGCCGCTGTACCCTTGAGCAAGGTGCTTAACCTGCATTGCTTCAGTATATATCCAGTTGTATAAATGGATGCAGTGTAAATGCTGTGTAAAAAGCTCTGGATAAGCGCGTCTGCTAAATGCCTGTAATGTAATGTAATGTGCCTTAAGCAAGGAGTTTGTTAGATCGACAGACCCACGGCTGCTTCTAAATTCTGCCGGCCTTGTCACGTGGGCCCCGATACTATAATAATAAATGGAAATGAACCCGAAACTATTTTACAGTTGAAATCATTTGAAAACTGAAATCTCAGCAACAGTTAAATTCCTGTTTTCAGTTAAACATTTTGGGCTGGCTAAAACAGAAACAAGCGTACACAGAGCACTCCGTGGACGGAGTGTAGCACAGTGGGTAAGGAACTGGGCTTGTAACCGAAAGGTCATAGGTTCGATTCCCGGGTAGGACACTGCCGTTGTACCCTTGAGCAAGATACTTAACCGAAATTGCTTCAGTATATATCCAGCTGTATAAATAGATACAATGCAAAATGCTATGTAAAAAAGTTGTGTAAGTCGCTCTGGATAAGAGCGTCTGCTAAATGCCTGTAATGTAATGGTGTGGGCCTTGGGCAGCTCATTAAGACCGGATTCCAGATTTAGCTATTTCTGCGCACGGTTCCTCAGTTTTGGCTGAGGTAAAGGTCACCCTTTGACAGAGTGGCGTTGGCACAAATTTCGCGTCGGTTAAGTCGCTCCCTGGAAACATCTGGAATGACTCGAGCGCCAGACCCGGTTTTCATTTCTGCATTTTTAGAGAGAGACCCGATGAAGCCTCCTTAACTGTCGGCTTGTGTAATAATCGCTGTATCTGGGGCAAAAGAGGATGAAAAACGGATCATCTAGACCAGACACACACTCAATGATTCATCAGTCTTTTTTTCTTTTTTTTTTTAAATAAAAAAGACCTTGGTGATTGCATTACTGTTCTAAACAATGCATCATTGGAGATGTATGAAGAGATGTTCTGATGTGCATTAATAGTATCTGTAGGTGTGTGGATAGAAAGAAAATGCCATTGTTATATACTGTGAATAGACCGCTGTTAATTGAAATCATTTGCTCCAAGTGTCCAAGTCCAACATGTCTTATTTTTAGGCAAACAGATCATACATTTTCAGTAGGATGTAGTTCAGAACACAATTCAGAGCAATCGCAACAAGGAGGCGTTTAACACCAAAACTGCATGTTATCCAACTCTGGAAGGTACACAGCAAAATGTCCAGCGTTAAATTAACTCTAGGGACTCTATAAGAGTTGATTTTTTCCATAGACTGCGTTGTTGCCGTTCTCGTTGTGTTAGTGTTAATCAGTTTAACCTTGAGGGTCCAAGTTGAACTATGCGGTTGTTCCCTGCACTTGAACCGGTACTTCTCTCTAGGGGTTTCGTCATACTTGTTCCTGGCTATGGTTATACACTTTGTTGTACGTCTGCCAAATGCCTGTAATGTAATGTAATGTAATTTAACACCAGACATTTTTCTGTGAACTTTCCAGAGATGATGATTATTATTATTCATAATAATAATAATAATAATAATAATAATAATAATAATAATAATAATAATAATAATACATTTAAGTTATGTAGCACCTTCTCAGAGCCCAAGGTAGCTTAACAAAGTAAAAAGGGTGACATGCAGTTTTGATGTTAAACATTTCTTATTTGTGGTTGGACTGAATTTTTACGGTACAGCACAGTGCAGTGAAACATTTTCTCTCCCCCCCCCCCGCCCGCCTCAGATCAGCTGCCGGAGCTCTTACAGGCGATCACGCCGACCGGCTGCCGGCAGTGCGAGCCGAAACAGGGAACCCCGGGGGAACCGGGGACCCCGGGGCCGAGGGGCCCCCCCGGCCCTGCGGGCTACCCCGGCACAACGGGCTCACGGGGTTATCCAGGCCCCCCCGGCAGGGAAGGGCTCCAGGGCATCAAAGGTAAACCGAGTTACCACCCCCCCCCCCCACCCCAAACCCTGGCCTGCCCACCCCTGGAAATTCCCTTTCACTCGCGCATAAACATATTTATTTATCTGGCAATAAATCATAGTTTAGTGAATCATAATGTGGCACTGTTTTTTTTTCGGGAATTAGAGTTCTTAGCAGGCAATTGCTGGGTAAATACCCAGGTGGGGCAGTTCTCTTACACCCTTTAGCTAAATACCCAGGTGGGGCAGTTCTCTTACACCCTTTAGCTAAATACCCAGGTGGGGCAGTTCTCTTACACCCTTTAGCTAAATACCCAGGTGGGGCAGTTCTCTTACACCCTTTAGCTAAATACCCAGGTGGGGCAGTTCTCTTACACCCTTTAGCTAAATATCCAGGTGGGGCAGTTCTCTTACACCATTAAGCCCCCTCCCCCAGAAATTAATTCTGTAGGGGACATGGACATCTGGTCTTAATCTCTAGTACTGTATATTCTGTGCTGGAAAATTCACTGCAGGGGACATTCAATAAAAATATAATGTGTCAAAAATGAAAATATTTTTAGCGCAACTTGTTTTTGTCACCAAAGACACTTGTATCATGTCAAAAAATTAAAATACTGAGACTTTATTTTTGGCCACATCTCAGGAGGATAATTAATCAGACACTGCCTCTCGCACACACACACACACACACACACACACACACTCACACACACAGACATACACAAACACACACACACACACACACAGACATACACAAACACACACACACACACGCACACACACTCACACACACAGACATACACAAACACACACACACGCGCGCACACACACTCACACACACAGACACACACACACACACACGCGCGCGCACACACACTCACACACACAGACACACACACCCACACACACACTCACACACACAGACATACACAAACACACACACACACACACACGCGCACACACACACACACTCACACACACAGACATACACAAACACACACACGCGCACACACACTCACACACACAGACATACACAAACACACACACAGACATAGACACACACACCCACACACACACTCACACACACAGACATACACAAACACACACATAAGCACACACACTCACACACACAGACATACACAAACACACACAGAGACATAGACACACACACCCACACACACACTCACACACACAGACATACACAAACACACACACACACACACACACACAAGCACACACACGCACGCACGCACACACACACACAGACACACACACACCACAAAGAAACAAGGCAGGGAAGAATAAGTTTGTCAATCGGTTCTAAAATGTAACGTGTTCTCTGATTGGCAGGTGAGATCGGACCAATGGGATTAAAAGGGTCAAAGGGTGAAGGGGACACTGGGATGCCAGGCCCCCCCGGTCCTGCAGGTAAGTTACGTCTTTCATCTTGAATGCTCAAAAGGAATCTGATACCTGTTTAATTTCAATCCAACTGATGATTTGCAGATAAGTAGACATGTATATTACAGCATGGGCAATAAGGCTTGGATCCAATCAGCATTTGCTCTTAATTTTAGCTTGAAATAAATTGCAAGTGGTTTTTCCTTTACAAGCATAAATTAGAATAATAATTTAGGCATTTACTGAACTCATTAAACTCATGTGGTGGTGAAGATAAAAATTACTTTAATTTAATTGTGATTCAAATTTAAAGACAAATGTCAGCTTTTTATATCCCGGAGAAGTGTAGAGACGTTTTGGAGACCTGCAAATAATTCAGAATGCTTATAGTTGCCTTCATATAAATGGCTTTGTATAAAATATTTAAGTCGGAAATCTCACTCAAATCTTTGAGGACTGCAGTGCCTTTGGTTTTTGGTGCATTCATATTTGGCAAGTGTTTGGGGTAAGATTTTGTGTAATCAGTGTCTGAGACAATGGTGTAGAGAATACTATCATGTTGGCCTAAAAGGTTCTGCAGGTGCTGTTCTGGGTAGGACACCTGCTCACCGTATGTAACTTTAGCTAATGAGCACGGTACTCAGCCTGCAGTTGTCCTGATTCAAATCACAGTCTTACGGTACAACAAGGTTTTGAATTCTCAGTTATCTCTAAATTGCCCACGGGTATGAGTGTGTGAGTGAGTGACGAGTGAATGGTGTGTGGATGCCTGTCCAGGGTGTTTTCCTGCCTCTCGTCCCAATGCATGCTGGGATAGGCCCCAGCAACCCCCGTGACCCTGCTCAGGTTAAATGAGTATAGATAATGGATGGATGGATGGATGGATGGATGGATGGATGGATGGATGGATGGATTCTCGATTCTGGGGTGGGGTGCTCTTATGATAAGAGATGGGAAAGGGGCCAAAACTGAAACTCCGCTGTGTTCTGTCTGTGCGATTGGTGTAGGGCTCCCTGGGCCCCCCGGAGTCGACGGAGAGGGACGTCGGGGGTCCCCGGGTATCCCTGGCCAGTCGGGAATGCCCGGTATCCCGGGGAAACGGGGGCCGCCAGGACCGGCGGGCGCGTGCGACGTCTCCCTGTGCTACCAGGCCTACGGCTTCAGGGACCTCCGCTTCAGCAAAGGGCCGAACTCCTAGTGCTGCTGGGAAATGTAGTACAGTGGGGGAGAGGAGGGGCGTGGCTTCCACCGGACCATCAAATCAACCAATCGCAGAACGTGAACTGTGTGCAAGTGGTCCATCTGTGGTGGTGCCGTCAGCTTCGAACTAAAATCGTTCTAGAAGAGGTCGCGAGCTGAAAAAAATCACAGGACTCCTTTTATTCTTTTATTTTGCCATCTTTCATTATGATTTTGTACCACAGTAGTTTAAAAAGTGATCAGTATTTATGTACACAGACAAAACAATGTGCACTGCCTTAGTTATGCTACCTCCATGCTAGACGCAAGGCATTGGTCATTGCAGTGAGTCAGAGGAATTATTTTTTAATTTAATATTCCAGGTGGTTTACAATTAAGATATATTTTTTTTGTTCTCATTCATATTCTGCTGTCAAACCAAGTGAGTATGTATGTTTTTACTTCTTTCCCTACATGGTGTCAGATCTACATCAAAACGTGGGTCAGGTATTTCGCAATTTTGTAAATGTCAGATGCAGCTCGCTGGGACTGATAAGCCTCCGCATGTATTTGTACATCTTTATCTCAGATTATTGGGGAACAACTCTTTCAAAATGGACTGCTGCAGTTGCCTGAAACGCTGCGTGCTTGGTACACTGTTATCTGCGCGGCCTGTGGGTGTGACTGAGCATGACTCCTGCAGAAACTGGAGGTTTCAAGGGGTTTATAACCTGAACTCTAATTTGTAAATAAATAAATGAATACATTTCACAACATTGAGCCATGCAGAAAATAAAATCGTCAATGTGAAGAACAGGCTCGGGCTGCACGGCTGGCATGTTCTTAAGACCTTTTTTTTTTTTTTTTTTTTTTAAATTGGTGGCATTCTACGAGCCTGTAGCCTATCCGGATTATTTCATTGGCCGCTTTAGTGCGAGTCTGAGATTCGGTTGTAGAGAGAGGTTTCTCTTCCTCCTGTTAGCATCCTCTTTGACGGCGTAGCGCACGCAAATAACAATCCGTGGGTGGCTCGTCAACTTTGATTACACGTGCTGCCGCACTTACTGTAATTGTCTGTTGCACAAATTCTACGACAGTCGGACCGTCACGGGGGGGGGGGGGGGGGGAGGGGGGGGGGGGGGAGCCGTTGCAGATATCTGGGCTTGTCCCCAGAGCGGTGTTGTTTTAGAGCACGCCCACAAACAAACCAACAGGGATTTAAACGCTTGCAGCGCTCCTGTAAAAAGCAGAGAGAGCGGTCGGGGCTGTGCTTTGGGGCCGCACTGCATCAGAAAGCCGAATTATAGTCGCGCTCTCGCATTCGGGCCCCGCGACCCGTGGGTTTTAATTTAAACTGACTGTCCACACCGAGGCCTTCGTACCAGATCTGCCTGTACTGTGACCAATCAGACGATGTGTCGACGCAGACACGTTTATCACGTCGATTAGAAGCTGAAAGGGCTCCATTTTAACGTTTTTTTTTTCTAGCTTTTTGTGCTAAATAGAAAAATTGGGAAAATAAAAAGAATTGCAAAAATACATTTAGTTTGCCTTCCCCCCTGCCCCCCTCCCCCCCCCCCTTCCCCACAACGGCGTTAATCCTCCATGCAAATTGAAAAAAGGGAAAATGTAACATCCTCCGTCTGGACTCGACTGAGCTGACATTTTGAAGAGCATCGCTTTCCGCCGAGCTCGTCTGAATGGCTTTCATGGTGCAGGCTCGTGTTGATTTCCAGTGTCCTCCTCTGCACATCATCGCTAATGCTAATTTTCATTCTGCTGTTTCTGAATTGCCCTTTCTTTATATGCCCTCCCGCCTCCGCCCCCCCACCAACTCCCCCCCCCCCCCACTGTCCTCTTTCACGTTCATTTGCTTTCGCCTTTTCTTTTGCCTGCCGCAAGCTGGCTGAACTGCAACACGCATCCCGTTATCGTAGTTCAGAGAGCGGTGTTTGTCATTTTATAAGGTGCCCCCCCCAAATGAGGCGACTCTTTTAAGGATCATTGAACTTCTCTACTCGTAATTCCGTTTCGAAGACAGGGAGCCTGATGGGAGTTTCGAGCATGACAGGAGTTTCTAACCCGCCAGGCTGTTGATTCTTTGTTTTAGGCCTTCTTGTCCTGTCTGAAACCAGCTGTGGGAACTGCTTGTGTGCTTGTTTTCAGAGGTGTGAAGCCAACTCGAGAACTTTTTTTTTTTTTTTTTTTGCATGACAAGCTTTCTTTTAGCAGATGATTTTTGTTGGGACTCCATGGAAACGGTGCTGATGAACGTTTTGTTTGGCTGTCGATTGGAGGTGTGCGCATACCTGATGTGGTCTCAAATTAAGCGAATCTCAGAAACTGAGGAAAGTATTGAAAGGCACAACACACCTACCAGAACAATGGACGGTGGTGAGAGAAGCACTTAGTTGAATCGAATATTTAATAAAGTATATTCATCACCTGCATTTCTCCAGAATTTTATTATTTTCTGAAGATCTCTTGATATTCATGTAGTTTTGTGTTTCTATTACATGCAATTTCACTATAACACAAAAAATAAACCATTAACATATGTTATGTGAGTGCAGTGTCTTCCAAAAGCTCAGAGGCACTCATCAGAAAATGTTGCCAAACATCAGCCATGCATGTTAAATTTGTGAAATCATACTTTTCGTCAAGACACACTCAACTTCTTTATGCTTCTTGGAAACAAGCACCTCTCCAAGAGGAAACAGGAAATGGACGTTGTATTTGTGCAAATCAGTTCCTGTCTACATTCTACAGAACCGCCACCTGTTTTTCACAAGGTCTGTTCTGGTAAATGCTTGCCAGTTGATCAGAATACGTACTAGACCCACCTACTTTAATGAACATGTAGAAGTATAAATGTACTAAAACATGCTTCCTCCAGCATATATATATTTTAAATTACATGTTGACCTTACTGGCTTTACTTCAGTGTAGGCGGCAGTGTAGTATAATGGCTAAGGAGTTGGTCCTGTAACCTAAAGGTCAGAGGTTCGATTCCCCGCTAGGACACTGCCGTTGTACCCTTGAGCAAGGTGCTTAACTTGCATTGCTTCAGTACATATCCAGCTGTTTAGCTGGATTCAATGTAAAATGCTATGTAAAAGGTTGTGTAAGCTTGCTAAATGTCTGTAACGCTTCCACAGTCGCAAACCAATGTTGTGATACAGACCACAGCAAACGTAATTAATTGAACGTAAATCGGGTTCCTTGCTCTTTCTGATCTGGTGTACTAGAGATCCTTGCACAGGATAAAAGTCATGTGGATGACTCATGCACTGCTGCTGTTAGAAATGGCTTCTGGGGAGCAACCTGCCTGGTGATGTTTTACTTGAGTTAGCAGCTGCAAGCACTGTGGCAGTCAGCTAGTAAAGCCTGTGGGCTCTCAAACTAAAGAAAATTAACAATTAAAATTTGACTGTCAATTTACGAATGGGTTGATAGAAAAATACTTAATATTTCATGAAAGGTATAACAGAGATGTTAATCAGACATGTTTTTTTTTCCATACAGAACGTCTGCTTTGCTAGAATGCTGATGTTAAAATGTGCTGACACCACTAAAAAGAGAGGCCTCTTAATTTACCTCAGCAACAGTGAAGTGAGATTTTTTAAAATGTTTTTTGTTTGTTTGATAAACTGAAAAAAAAAAAAAAAAAGTAAATTCGAAAGAACCTAAAATCATTCCATTGAAAACCTAAAAAATATAAGTGCAACAAATGAGACATCTGTTTCCGTGTGTAGGCACATATCTCAGAAGGAAAGGATATGATAAGTTAGCAACGGAAAGGAAGGTAGAGAGAGAGACGGGACCAAACTTGGGCGTGGACCTTGTTTTTGCAGTGAAGTTTATCTGGGTGATGTGACCAATGTGGAAAGTTCTTCAGAGGTTTATCAGATGTGGGAGTTGTGGCATTTAACAAATCATGGTCACCGCGGTTGTATCTTGGGGGAAATGGAGATGAGTGTGAGATTATTCTGATTAAAGAGGAAGCAAAGTGGGATGTTAACATATGCATATTTGTAGATGGTGTTCAACAACTCAGGATGCAGTCTTCAAACTCAGTGTCACTTTTTAAAAGCTATAAAACCGGTAATATGCTAACAAACTATTAGCATAGCATCATACTAAATGGTAAACACGTCAAAAGATGTTCACTGTTTTTCTGGGGAACAAAATTTTACTCAGAACTGCTCACTGCAGTTGAATTAATATTAAATACCTAAGCATCTGGGCGCTGTGGTTGATATGATGTTGATGTGCATTCCAAAAATAAAGCAAAAACAAACAAAAAATAAACGGCAACAATGTCACCATGGAGATAAAGCCACAGTGGATCGAAATGCCAGCGCCAGCCGACGGCGACTTGCCAAGCTCCTTCTGCGAATCACCACGCCTTCTGTTGCTCCTTCTGCGAATCACACGCCTTCTTAGTGCAGACGCAGCAGACTCCACAGCCCACTCCCCCCCCACCCCCAATCCCCCCCGCCCCCCTCTCCTCTGAGTGCAGACCTGAGGAACTCCACGAACTTGCTGCCTGTCTGTCTTCTCTCCTCACCAAGAGGAGCACTGCACGCCACGTTTGGGCACGGCACCACAACACAGCTGAGGCTTGGGGAGCCAAACCGTTTTTGAACGTCAGTTTTGGTGGGTTTTGACTCTCGTCTGGTTGAACTGTCAGCGTGTACTCTTTGATGACTCATTTAAACTGACCTACTTTGGTGCACATTTAGCAGTAGTAATGAAAGGATGCTATATTTTAAGTTTAAATATGACTCAGCAGAGCAGGACTTACAGGTTAAATTGTGTTTTTGCTTTTTTTGGAGACCATTTCATTAATGTATTAGGGTTGAGGAAGACCTAGGGTTTCATCACTAGATTCTGGATAAGGAAGACCTAGGGTTTTTTTTTCCAGCATTGGGGTTGAGGAAGTCCTAAGGTTTCATTAATGGATTAGAGTTGAAGAAGACTTAGGGTTTCAAAATTTTTTTTTTTTGCAGGTGGAAAAGATGACTGAGGCAGCATACGATGACTTCTTTGCATTTTTCAATGCCAGCGGCTATGACGACGAGTTCAAAGGCAATTACGTGGTGGATCGGGCGGTGACGTTGTGCGACAAGACCGAAGTCAACCGATTCGCGTCGCACTTCATGCCCACGTTCTACTACGCCATCTTCCTGCTCAGCCTCCTGGGAAACGGACTGGTGCTGTGCACCATCTACAAGTACGAGAAGCTCAACACGGTCACCAACGTCTTCCTCCTGAACCTGGTCGTCTCCGACCTGGTGTTCTCGCTGAGCCTCCCGTTCTGGGCGAGCTACCACTCCTCAGAGTGGATCTTCGGCGAGGCCATGTGCAAGCTGGTGGGCGGCGTCTACTTCATCGGGTTCTACAGCTCCATCCTCTTCCTCACGCTCATGACCTTCGATCGCTACCTGGCCGTGGTCCACGCCATCACCGCCGCCAAGCGGCGGCGCATGGTCTACGCCCTGATCTCCACGGTGACCGTTTGGGGCGTCAGCATCCTGGCCACCGTCAAGGAGTTCGTCCTGTACGGCACGCGCCAGGACAGCCGGTACGGGATTCTGTGCGAGGAGACCGGCCACAGCCAGGCGGTCCTGGTGAAGTGGCAGCTGGTGGGCTACTACCAGCAGTTCGTGCTGTTCTTCCTGCTGCCGCTGGGCATCGTCCTGTACTGCTACGTGCGCATCACCCTGAGGGTCGTGCACACGCGCATGACGGAGAAGTGCCGGGCCGTCAAGCTGATATTCGTCATCGTGGTGACCTTCCTCCTCTGCTGGACGCCCTACAACGTGGTCATCCTCCTGCGGGCCCTGCGCGCGTCCTTCCGCGGCGACGACGCGGGGCCGTGCGAGGACGAGCTGGACTACGCGCAGTACGTCACGCGCAACCTGGCCTTCCTGTACTGCTGCGTGAACCCCGTCTTCTACACCTTCGTGGGCAAGAAGTTCCAGAGCCACTTCAGGAGGCTGCTGTCCAAGCGCATGCCCTGTCTGAAAAGCCACATACTGACGAGCCAGAGCAGCAGGACCACCTCGCACAGGAGCCCGCAGACCCTCTACGAGTACTAGTCGAGATTTCTAAAAAAATAATAAGGAAAGCTGAAGTTTTAGCGCGGGTGTTCGTGTCAAATTCTGCCATCGCGAGAAGGTTTTCTGTAAAGCCACATCCACAGCCTTTTGCGAAGTTCTCCCTGGAACTGCTGTGCACATTGCATTGCATTATTTTTGAGATTTGCTTTGAAGCAGTTTTCAGCAGAACATCACGTATTATGATTGACTTTTTTTTTAAGAATGTCGAGCCGTGTAGCTATGAACCTTTTTTGTTGGAGGAAAGTTGTGGTGGTGGGGGGAGGGGGGGAGGGGGTGTCTGGATGGGGGGGTGTCTGGATGGCAAAGACAGATAAATTTGCACTCTGCCATCAGTTTCATAACTATTGTTCCTGACTGTGCCGCTTGCTGTATTGAAAAGAACATTGCGGAGAATACTGTAAATACTGCAGCTTAGATAGGGCTTTTCTCCATAAAACAAAATATATATTTTTTAACTTCTGCATTACATTTTTGTATTTTGCTAAAATGCCTCTGCAAAAAATAGAAGGCAAGCAGCATTTAATCACTGCATTTTCAAACAAGTGTAAATAAATGAGCGTGTTTTCATCTTTGCAAAAATTGTATTAAAAAAAGTATATGAAATCAATCTTGATGTATTTTTGAGCGTTCCGGTGTGGTTAATGAATGTTTGATGCATGAAATTGTCACAGCACAATCCTCTGCTTTCCACTTTTTGATGCATATTGAATGAGGGCTGGTGCTTTTCTCCACGTTATGGTTTCACATGGTGTGATTCTTTCAATCTTATGTGGTAAGTTATAAATAAAATTTCCTCACTTCTCAAAAAACGGATGTGGGACGAAGAGGAAATGCTCATTTCTCAGAACAACTACCAAAAAAATAAGTATGCAAAAATGCTAAAAGCTTTTTTTTTGTTGGCAAAATAAAGACTTTGTTAGGACAGCAATTGTATCTGATTATTTCAGGACATTTACTTATTGACAGACCAAGGACAACGCACACAGGAAAGACTCTACATTGAGAAATGATCATGATGGTACATCTCGAAGGAAAAACGGTCAAATAACACAGAACACATTCAGCTGATTACATCCCAGCTCGCTATTTTAGAAATGGACCCTCAATTTGATTTGTGTTCAATGAGCAGAACCAAACAAGGTAGCCCAAACACAGCAAATACTGGCAAACAGTCATTTCAAAAATGATTCTTAAAGTTCACTCCATGCGCTTGACTTGAGTTAGAGGGCATTTTGGCCCCTCTTTTGCTTTTGCCCATCTTTTTTGGAACACATTTTCTTGTGTAAATACGCATTGCAAAACAGAACTGAGGTTACACTTTCTTATAGGCTGGCCCAATCAGGAGAGGTCTCTGTTTTCACTCTCCCTTTTGAGCTGGCCCAATCAGGAGAGGCCTCAGCTTACACTCTCTAATGGGCTGCCCAATCAGAAGAGGCCTCAGGTTGCGCTCTCTTATGGGCTGGCCCAATCAGAAGAGGCCTCAGGTTGCGCTCTCTTATGGGCTGGCCCAATCAGGAGAGGCCTCAGGTTGCGCTCTCTTATGGGCTGGCCCAATCAGGAGAGACCTCAGCTTACGCTCTCTAATGGGCTGGCCCAATCAGGAGAGGCCTCAGGTTACGCTCTCTAATGGGCTGTCCAATCAGGAGAGGCCTCAGGTTGCGCTCTCTTATGGGCTAACCCAATCAGGAGTTACCTCAGGTTACTTTCTCTCCAAAATTTCCCATCTCCCACTCTCTCCCTCTCTCCCTCTCTCCCTCTCTCTCTCTCCCTCTCTCTCGCTCTCTCTCTATCTCACTTTTCTTTTTTCTTTTCATGGGGGGGAATGTTGGATGATGATATCATTTATGAATGTTCTTTTTATGTACGTGAGTTAATTCATCTTTAATTAAAGGTGTTTTTAAAAATGTTAAATTCTCTCGCTGTCTCTCTTGTTCGTTCTCTCAATCACACACACACACACACATTTGGCAGTTATCGGTTAATGTAAACTTGGACGGGATTCATAACTCTGCATGGTTTGGGGGTGTGTTTTGTGTTTTGGAGGCACTTAACAGACCCCGATAAAATTTACCGACACCGGCGGCGTGGATAGCGCAGCGCAGCTGAAAAACGGTGCGAAGGCCCCCCCGGTGATGAGCTATGGGTAAAGAAGTCTCCGGAAGCCCCGTTAAGGAAAAAAGGAAATTAGCATGAGCACTTTCATCGGGGGAGTAATAATGTCACCAAGGAACCACGCGGGGAGGTGAAATAGGAGATCACAAGGGCCATGTGGGAATGCAGAGAGAGATAGAGAAAAGAGGGGGAGGGGGAGAGAGGGAGGAGAGAGCAGGAGAGAGAGGGAGGAAAAAGGAGAGAGAGGGGCGAGAGAGAGAGGAGAGAGAGGGGAAGAGAGGAGAGAGAGAGAGGGGGAGGGAGAGGAGAGAGAGAGAGAGAGAGAGAGAGAGAGAGAGAGAGAGAGAGAGAGGAGGGAGAGAAAGAGAGGGAGAGAGAGAGGGGGGCGGGGAGAGAGAGAGAGAGAGAGAGGGGAGGAAGAGAGAGAGAAAGATACAGAGAGAGGGAGGAGGGAGAGATAGAGAGAGAGAGAGAGATGGGGGAGAGAGAGACAGAGAGAAAGAACAGAGTGCTGAGGAGAAACTGAGCTAAGGGACCTCATCAAGGAAGGGATTATGACTACTAACTGAACCCAGGGAGAACAGAAATAGAAGATTTTGAAAACTGACGAAGTTCATCTCTAAATTTTCTACGATGGATTTAGTGCTTTGGGTTTGCAGTGTTTTAGAGCTGAATGCATAGATATTGGGGGAGGGGTGTGTGTCTGTGCATGGGGGGGGGGGGGGGTGGTCACAGGTCGGAGCACACACTGACAATTCCATAGAGTTCTCTGTACTCAAGATGTTCTCTGGGTAGGGGAGGCGGGGGGGGGGGGGGGGGGGGCATATGCTGCAGTATATGTTGGCCGTCTGTCTGGGCCTGGTGTGCCATGTGCCATGGTAAATGGACTGCATTTATATAGCGCCTTTATCCAAAGCGCTTTGCAATTGATGCCTCTCATTCACCAGAGCAGTTACGGGTTAGGTGTCTTGCTCAGGGACACTCCGACACGCCCAGGGCGGGGCTCGAACCGCCAACCCTCCGACTGCCGGACAACCGCTCTTACCTCCTCCTGCTTCGGAGAGCAAACTCTTTGCTGGCGTGCAGGGGGAGTGCATTTGAGGAGCGCACACGCTAGTTCCTGTTAAGAGTTCTCCTCACGCGGGCTGCGCAGACGGGGTCTCAAGGGACACAATGTGCAATTCCCAAATTTGGAGGAGAGCAGGGTCGGGGGAAAATGCAGGGAATCCACATGCCGTGGCTACGGGGGGGGTGTCGTTTTTAACCACTACAAAAGATACGAGCCCATGAATTACTGACCTGGCCCTGGCCCTCCCGCCTCCGGCAACGAAAACCTTTGCAAAAAGGCAGGAGCACAAGGTGGGAGAGCTTAAACATCTACGACTTCCGTGACAAACCAGCCAGCCATAATCACACCTGACGAAGAGGAATAAATTTGAACCGGTGATACGTGAAATGAGGGCCTAATTCACAAAACTTTTAGTAAATTACTCTTAATTTTTTTCATAAATATGTTCTTACGAGAAAAAAAAAACGAGATTCGTGCGGACCTTTGCTTTTGTGCATATGCCAGGTGTATGAGATTATGAATATGCTTCCATCAGTAGCGGCTGGTGATAAAAAAAACATTTTTGGGGGGGGGCGCAGTTTTGGGTGGGGGGGGAGTCAAACAAACTGAAGCAGCACTTCATAGCTCAGCAAAAAAAAAAAAAAATCTAAAACAACACAACACACTGTAATGTTGCCTAAACACTGGCCAGTAGCACTACTTGAACATATTTTGCCCTCCTTAATAAGATAAAATAATATGTAGAGATGACAAAATGCCCATTTCACCTACATCACCGAAAGTCACCAACAGACAACAGCTCAATTTCTAAATATGGAACTACTAAAGTCAATTTACTGCCACTGTTACATTCTATGAAGTCATAAAAAGAATAGTAAAATATTAACTTATTAGCTTAAATATTATTAATTAATATTAAAATATTATTAATATGAATATGCTTCCATACTCCCCTCTTGGAAGGTCAACTGTATTTATTTATTTTTTTATTTCCATTTTTTAATTGCAATTGCATTTGGGGAAAAAAACATGATTAATTCACCTAGAGGGAGGGATATCCCAACAAACAATAGAAATCATAATAAATATTAAAAAACAAAAACAATGAGAAACAAAAGCCATATAAAGAGAGAATATGAGAAGGGAGAGAAGATATGAAAAACACAGACAAAGACAGACAAGGATGGACACGGACGTGACACAGACCAACCGTGACAAAAAACTAGATAACTTCTTTATTTTATTTTTAAAATAATAATATTGATGATGATTATTTTTCATTGTTATCGACGACATGCTATGATGTCAGGAACTTGTGCAGAGGTACCTGTGGGAGGGGGGAGCTGAGTGGTTGCGTGAATGGTAATACAGGAAGAGCAAGTGTGTGTGTGTGTGTGTGTGTGTGTGTGTGTACGTGTGTGTGCGTCTGTGTGTGCGAGTGTGTGAAGTTCGTGAGAAACGCAATAAAAGACACATACAATTTTAGACTTCCTGAGCAACAGATCCAGAAGTTTGGAGGAACAAAAAGCCTGTCAGAGGGGACATACCAAAATTACAACCATTACTATAAGAACAACTCTAGGCCTGTGAGAATGACTTAATTGAATTAAAAAGCACGCTCAGAAACATTTTCATCATCATTCTTAGGGTGGTTAGTGAATGGTGAGGATTTTGTAGCAAGGCCAGTGTGGGTCAGTGTGACATGACAGATAACACTCAGTAGCTTAAGCATCAGACTGTGGAGCTGTATCAAAGAGATGAGAAGCCAGGAAGAGATACTTGGCTTTGGCGATGAAGGGCACAGAACCGCAGGCAGTCCCACCCAGGGGCATCTTTTGTGGGGGACGGGGGGCAGGGGGCAGGGGTAGTGGAACTGACTACCCAGTGCCCAGGCAGGGAGTGGGAGTGGGAGGGAGAGGGGGAGAGGGGGAGGGGGGGATAAAGACATCCATTAACCCAGCTGTATAAACGAATGCAATATAAAATGCTATACAAAAGTTGTGTAAGTCACTCTGGATAAGAGCATCTGCTAAATGCCTGTAATGTAACGTAATGTAATGTATTGGAAAGGGGCCACACGGAGATCTGCATAGAGAGCCCAGAATCTTGTGCTGCACCCCTGGTCCCACCACATTAAGAGCTGGGACTGACTGGACCTGCTGCCCGCAGCCCCACTGATAGGGAACCAACGGCAACAGAATCTCCAACAGCATCTCAGCACCAAAGCCGAACAAACGTGCGCAAAGCAAATAAGGGTCTCGTGTAGGCTCTAAAGCTCAAACGGCTTTTGGTTTGCTGCAGGTTTCTATATGATTCTATCACACTTGTTTCCTCTTAAAGAAAAGCGGCCCCTCGATGTGTTGCAATTCACAGGGTGGAACATCTGCTGGAGAGAGTTGAGCAATAGCTCTTTTACTGGATTTACAGTTCTGCTTTGATACCTTTAGGACATTCTGTGTCATTTTTTCGTCCCCTCTCCACCTTGAATGATTGAACCCAAAAGAATGTACTGGTCCAAATTGTGCGATGTATGCGACATGAGTTTTTTTTTTTCGTTTTTTTTTTTACTTGCATTTTTATTTTACCATTTGCTTTAGTCAAATCATACCATTCAACTTCCTTCCTTCGAGGCAGCTGTGAGCTCACACCTCTTCTTGTTATTGCGTTTGTGGCTTCCAGTAACATTTAAAAAGTGTCTGTTTTAATTGCATGCAAGGCGCTAAGCTGGAACTGCTTGCTTGGCATAATCAATGGTTTGGGGCCATTAAATTCAATAGTCCATTAATAGCTAGTAGTAATTTTTCCATGTTTTCCATGTTAGTTTTTCCATGCTGATTCCCACGTCATTGTGAGAGCCACAATGCTAAACTACTCAAGAAAGGTCATTAATGACAACACGTCAGAATTTTGCCTCCATCTCCGTTTTTCTTTTTTGGGCCGCCAGACGGCGGCGCTTCTGTTTTGTGTTCTGCTCGTTCCCCCGTGGTTAATTGGATTATTGTTTCCTATCATTCAGTCATTGTTTTGGGTTCATGTCTCGTTTTCCCTTCCCTCCCTGGTTTGAATTGTGAATTGTGCCCGCCTGTGTCTCGTTTTCTTCCTGTCTATTTAAGTTCTCTGTTTCCCTGACTCGGGTGCTGGTTCCTTGTGTTTCCGTCTGTGAGTGTCGCCTGTGTGTTCCTGCCTGCGTTCCTGCCCGTTTTTCTACCTGTTCATTCCTGCCTGTTTTCTGCCTTCCTGAGTTCTGCCCTGCCCAAGTTCTGTTCTGCATTTTTCTTTTGGGATTTTTTGGATTTTTATTCTGTTTTCTGTTTTTGAAGGATTTCTTTGTTTTTTTTGTTTTTTTTTTAAAGTGACCCTGCGCGTCCTCCTATTGGTCCCTCCCTTTGTTCCCATCGAAATTAAAGTCTTTATGTGCATTTTCCTTTTTGAGTTTTATTTACCCATTTCCCCTAAAACCCCTGACACAACAAGTCCTACTTCGCCGTCTTAACCCACCAAAGCAAGCAAACATTTAAGAGGTTGTGTGCTGGTTCAGAATAAATGTATATATTTCTGAGCTCAATTACAATTGCTTTCAGCCAGTGAAGCAGAGCAGTTAGATCCCCCTGAAATCTCTCTGGCGTGACTGGAGTTTGCCTGGCACACAAAAATGTTTAGAAGGGAAATGTTTGTATCACATTATATTGGTTTTGGACACAGGGCCCAAGTGCACCACACGAATGTGTAAATTTGGGAGGAGACACGGAGACAAGGACACATGTCACCCCCAATATTTTCATATGAAATTAATGGCGAGACCAGCTAGTATGCTTGTGAGACTTGACGTTTGACTATGCGAGGGTAGACGGTCCAGCTGTGTGTCTCTCCCAAAGTTGAGATGAGACCCATTCCTTAGGGGTACCACATCATGTGAATTACGGGTCATGCATCTTGCGCTCTTTCACCAACCTTGTTCAGAATGCATGGTGCAATTGGGTCGAATAAAACTCTGCATGAATACCAGTGAATATTTCTTTACAGAGAGAGTTGTCAATGTATTTTTAGCTATCTTAAATGGGCTGAATTATATTCAAGCTTTTTTTTCTTTTTTTTTGGGGGGGGGGGTGGTCAGTGGCCCAGGGTCTCAGGTCTCTTTCAGGGGGCTGTGCTCCCCATGACTCCCCCATAATTTGTAATTCTCTCTCAACAATTAATGTACCAATGTAATGAGTGAGATTTTATTCCCCCCAACCCCCAACCATTTGTTTTTACTTTCGTTCTGGTTCAAGTCAAAATTTTGGGGTCAGCCATCGCCACACACACCCCTCCCACCCCCACCCCCTTCCCGCCAACTCTCCCACCCTGAAACTCACACCCTTGCACTCGCACCCATAATTTCTCAGGCTCGTTTAAGTGCTGCTCTGCGCTTCCTGTTTTTGCTGATGGTGACCTGTTTTTCCTCCTTCGCCGCTCTGCAGCGAGCAGATAAAAATGACGGGGCTACGACCCAACGAGGAGCGGCGGCACGGCGTTGCGTGCGCTCACCTTCGGTGCGGCCCGCAGTGAAAACACACTGTCCACAGAGTCAGCAAATCAACTTCTCCAACGGCTTCCAGGCCATTACTGTAAAAAAAAAAAAAGCACACGCTGAGTTTTATCACGGCTGGGAGCGCTAAATCTAGCCACGGTGATCATAACACACCGCAACAAAAAAAATAAAATAAAATAAAACGTCAATTTTTTCCCCCTCTCTCAAGGAGAAAATATCGGCTTGTTTAAAGTTTCTTTTCCGCAAATTTTCTTACTCCTCTGGCACGTCTCGAAATGTGATCAAACTGCCACACCTCATTAGCAATCCCTTTGTCTTGCTTAGCAAAAAAGAAAGTTACAGGAATAAGATTTTAGGTCTAAGTATAAGAATAAATTGCTTTTGCAGTGTAAACCCTATAATGATTCTCTTTCCAGAAGTACAGCTTCTGGTAAGACACGTGACCTGTAATGTAGCTTTTTTTCCTTTTTTTTTTTTTGGAAGAAGAATAATGAGAATTTTATTTGTACTGCTATACTTTGTGTTTGAAAAATTACACATGAGGGTATTCCTTCATCCTTCATTATTTTATGCCCCATCTGGAAAAAATAGTGTGAAATTCAATAGAACTCATTTTTACTGTCATGTTATAAATTGCAGGCAGCAACGGTGGTGTAGTGGATGGCGCCGTTGCCTCACAGCTAGAAGGTCGGCTCGGGGCCTTTCTGTGTGGAGTTTGCATGTTCTCCCCGTGTCCGCGTGGGTTTCCTCCCACAGTCCAAAGACAGGCTAGGCTAACTGGAGATTCTAAATTGCCCGTAGGTATGAGTGTGTGAGTGAATGGTGTGTGTGCCCTGCGATAGATTGGAGGCCTACCCAGGGTGTAATCCAGCCTCTCGCCCAATGCATGTTGGGATAGGCTCCAGCACCCTGTGACATCCTGCAAACAGGGTGATGTGCCTGCCTGCTAACCACATAATTTCCTTTTTTCAAAACCACAGGTTGCTGACATGATGTTTTTTTTTTTTTTCAGCCATGTGAATCTGTTATTGCGTGCAAGGAATTGTTAAAATAACAAAACGTTTTTTTTTGCCAGATCTTCTTTTTTAAAGTTTTTTATAAGGCAAGGGAAGTTAGCACCTATCAATCTCGGTGGAAACTCAAAGTGCTTTTCGCGGGCATAAAAGACAATAAAATTTCAGTTAAAAAAAATAAAAATGCTGCGATTACATAAAACGAGAGGAAAAAAAGGAAAGGAATGAAAAAGATAAAGACTAAAAGCAATACTGAAACTTTTAAATTACCACATCAATTCAAATAGAGAGGTTAAGTTGTTTTTAAATGTGACCAGACAAATCCGCACTTTGTCAACAACAAATTTGCAATTTGCCAGCAGTGCATATTGCATTTATCCTTCCATGGAGCATCAGCTTAAGTGCTGTTCAGAGTTCGAGCCTGAATCATATTTAGAGCACCAATCCAAATGATTCTACAGAGGACGGAGTGTAGCACAGTGGGTAAGGAAGTGGACTTGTAGCCGAAAGGTCGCAGGTTCGATTCCCGGGTAGGACACTGCCGTTGTACCCTTGAGCAAGGTACTTAACCTGCATTGCTTCAATATATATATCCAGCTGTATAAATGGATACAATGTAAAATGCTATGTAAAAAAAGTTGTGTAAGTCGCTCTGGATAAGAGCGTCTGCTAAATGCCTGTAATGTAATGTAATACAGACCAAGGCAAAAATTAAACACAGAAAATGCATCAGATATTAAAACAAACATATCTTTTGACCTTAGTGCTCTCTTTTATTAATCTATTAACCTCCGTAGTTAGTTTGCGCTTTAATGCTATTAATTTGCGGCGAGGTCCTGAAAATGAATGGGAGTGAATTTGTAGCCCGACAACTTGGAGGAACAGGATCCTGACAATGCTCAACAGGGGCGTCTGATGTTGCTAATATTCACGCTAAGCAAATACAATGTGGGAAGGCTCCATAAAATTACTTACGTTATAAAAGGGTGAAATGTTCCTTCAATAACCCCTTCGCGCAGTCCCCCTAGTGGCCAGAATGTTCACGTCCTGAGATTGCCGAACCCCTATACTACCAAAAAATATTGTAATTCCCACTTGAAAATCATACAAAAGTGAGGTTCATAAGACAAAACAGTTGATTTGTGGTGAAATATATGATTATTTATGATTTATAGCAATGCACAATATAGATATTTTGGATAGATTTGGAGACACGAAAGGACACTGGGGTACACTGTTTACATTTTGCTTCACAGATCTTTAGTAGTTCTGTGTAATACCCTCAGATTTTGCACACTTGTGATCAAGGAGTGTGTGATCCAGGGCACATATAGTTTTACCTTTCCCACATTTGTGATCTCTCTGTATTTCATTTCAAACTAAAAAACAACTGCTTTTTTGCATTTTCACCAGGATAATTGCATTTGTGGCACTTCAGTTCTACCAAAACAATGAATAAAAACTCATCTAAGTTGATATTCTAAATGGTACCTGTGAGGCGGTGGCACCTCTCACTCTGATTTCTGTGGGTTAATTGTCCCTGATGAGGAGCAGGTGTGTGAGTCCTATGGTGAGGTGATGGCACCTCACATGCATTGGCTCTGAGTTAATTGTCCCTGATGAGGGGCAGGTGTGGGAGGCCTATATCTAGCCCCTGATTTCTGGGGTTCAGCGCACACTCATTGTTTGTCATGCTCTTGGTGTGTAGGGGTGTAAGAATCGGCAGAAGTTACCGCATTGATCCTATCTGCCAGATTTGATCACCATTTAGTTTCTTCTCGAGCTGATTATCTCTTTGCGCTGTGGAGGACATTTTGCCCTCGTCTCTTTAGTTTTCCTTTTGTTTTCTACCCTTTTGTAAGTGACTCCACTCTGTTTTTTCTAGTGGGGTTTTTCTTTCTGGGTAGCTACGCTGTGGCGGTGTTTCGTTTCTTTTAGTTTTCTGAGTCCACTGACAGAAGTTTCAGTGAGTGGAGGGAGTAATTATTTAGCTCTCTTTATTATTTGGTATTTCCCCTGTCCCTTTCTATCGCTCGGCGGTTTTGTGGTTACCCCTCGGGGTTAACTTTTAGATCCCCTCGGTCCGCAATTGCGTCCCACCCTCCTCAACCGTGACAGGTACCAGTATCTTGCTTCATTTAAGCCACTGCAGGGGCGACGATGGGTATTTGTCAACAGGGGTTATCTCTTCTCCTTTCTCCAGCATCTCTTGCACCCTGAAACTAAAGCATCCCAGCATTCATAGGGCCAAAGCAGAAGTGAATCTCCCGTGAGAGGGAAGAGGGAAGCTGGGGGTGAGAGTAAGGCGGTGATGCATAGGCATATGGCTGTTGCAGAAGACGGATTCGGACGCAAGTTCTGGTCATTTGCAAGTGTCACGTCCCGCTCGATCAAGAAGAGCGAACGCGTTCCCTCAGGTCTGAGGGCCTAGCTGGCGCCCACCCTTGCGTACGAACTTTCGAAATTCAGTCACGTTTCAAAGCTGAGGGGAAATCAGACGTTTTTAGCGATCTTCCAACTGCCCAGTCCATCACAGACAATGTATGCACAGATTACGCAAATGCATGCAATGTCGCCCCTGACCTTGTGGGGGCGTTGTTGGGCCCCGCTCTCTCTGGGGGGGGGGGGGTGCATTGTTGTTTTTACTGGTAATTGGGGTTGGAGCGCAGCTAACCAAGTGGGGGGGGGTAGCAGATATTTCTGTCCACTCTTGGTCATCCAGTGTTGAAAGTTTCCCCCACCTCCCTCCCACCTTTTCGCATGCATGCTTGTGTGTATGTACTCATATAATGTAATTGTTAAGCAGTAAACAGAAGCACCACCTTAATTATACAATTCATGCCACTAATCCCAAATCGTAAACTGCATGTAGAAACAATTATGAACGGTGTCCAAGGGGTAACCAGCAAAGCTTTGAAAACTTAGCAAAAACTGATTTTTTTCTGTATTTTAAATGCATTTAACATCAAACTACCCAGACAACAAGCAAAGACAATAAAAAGCAGGGAGTTCAAGTAGGCCTGAGATTTCAAATGACTTGAGAATGTTGTGGAAAATCGACCTTTATTGCATTTATACCACCTAACTGCTCACACTTTTTTTAAAAAAAAGTGGATTAAACTGCCACAATCCTGCTTTACTCACATATTATAAAAAGGATTTTTTTAAAAATCGATTTGAAATGTCCATGGCATCACTTCAGGTATAGAATGGAATATGTAGGATATATCTTTGCTATTTAATAATCTTATTCTGACTCAACTGTAGAACTGTGTTTTGCACTTCAGGGCTACACATTTTTGTTTTTGTATGTTGCATCTGCACCTCAGGGCCTAAAGTTTTTGTTTTTGTGTTTTGCACTTCAGACCCACCGTAATGAATGGGTGTGTTAGGGGTTATATGAGAGAGCGGCCTCTAGTGGCCTGCTGAGGTACCTGAAGGTTAAAAGGGGACATAGCTTTGAAGCTGAATGATGAAGTGAGAATTTTTGTTCACACTGGAATCTTCACAAACATCGTGACAGGTCTGAAACTTATCTTTAGGAAACACACTCCCGTGTGTCTGTCCTCTCCGTAGAATCACGGGGCAAGGGTATTGAATATCATTGGCTGCCAGAAACTCCCACAAATGTGTTGCTTAAGCACTGCTAGGATGATTAAAATTGTACTGATGAATAGGGGCCTGATCATTTTCCTGTGGACTGTCAAAAGATCATGCATTGCAAAAGAAAAAGAAGAAGGAAAAGTTTGGTTCTTAGTCAATGTGTGTCATTATTGAGGTTATCTGTTTAAATGACCATTCTAAACACACATACAGGCAGACACGCATGCATGCACAAACACACACACACACACACACATCCACGCACGCGCATGCATGCACACACGCACACACACACATCCACGCACGCGCATGTATGCATGCACACGCACACACACACGCACGCACTCTCATGTATGCATGCACACACACACACACACACACACACATGCACTCACGCGCATGTATGCATGCACACACACACACACACACACACACACACATCCACGCACGCGCATGTATGCACGCACACATGCACACACACACACACACACACACACATCCACGCACACGCATGTATGCACGCACACATGCACACACACACACACATGCACGCACAGAGTCAGTATTATGTGTTTTGTTGGCCTCAGTAATTGATGAATATTCCTTTTGGGAAAAAAAAAGGCTGCAAAAGTTATGTTCAAAAGGAATCAAGCCACCACACCCTCCCTCCTCCCCCTACCCCCCCCCAAAAAAGTGCATGAAATGTCAAATGTTACACATTCATATACCGTACCCTGCTGGGAATTCCAGGCAATTACCCTCCCCAACCTCATCAACAGGCGCACAGAATATGCAGCCACATTTGGCCTTTACCTGTGGGCCACATCACAGATTCGTGGCTCGTTGTTGCCTGGGTGCTGCGGAACTTCAGCTTGCCCCTCCGGCCTCGTGGACAGATCAGACGGACATCCAGACTGCCGTATTACATTACATTACATTACAGGCATTTAGCAGACGCTCTTATCCAGAGCGACTTACACAACTTTTACACAGCATTTTTACATTGCATCCATTTATACAGCTGGATATATACTGAAGCAATGCAGGTTAAGTACCTTGCTCAAGGGTACAACGGCAGTGTCCTACCCGGGAATCGAACCTGCGACCTTTCAGTTGCAAGCCCAGTTCCTTACCCACTGTGCTACACTCCGTCCGTATGATATATGAACAGTATAAAAGACAGTAAAAGACAGTGAATAAACTAACTGGTCCTCGTCTCACCAGACAGAATTCATGCATGTGTGTGTTTTGAGTGGGACCTTGAATTTTGGTACCTGTCTGGAATAGTTTAATTAGAATTATGGTATTAAATCCTAGGAAACTGTTTGACTGGGTGTGTGTACCACCGAGCATGGATCCACTGCAAAAGATCCAAAGCAAGTTCATAAATGCTTTTACATCAAACCAAACACAGTTTTTTTCCCACTTTAGTAACAGTGTACATGCTCTGCGTCAAATGTACCACAGCATACGTATGTTTTTCAAAACCAAACTAACGTACACTTACACAATAAATCTTTCTTTATCTGACTCTTACATTTGAATTACATTAAACAGGTTCATTCCCAGTGAGCGTTGGCCCCGTGAGTTTCCTGATCTCGCTGTATTCTCGAGTCATTTTTATATTTAGAACACTGTATCTCTGTAATTGCAGAGCACTGTTATGTTCATTTGCATATAATTTGCAAGGTAATTAAAACACCACCACGAAAAAGAGTATGCATACAGTATACTGTGTACATATAACGGCAGACGACTACTTTTTTTTTGATGGTAAACATGAATGTACACATTGATGTCATTGCCAAGCGTCTTATCATGAGAATTTGGGTCGGAAATCAGAGAGCGATCGATAGGTTTTGTAAAAAAAACCACTCATGTTTTATTCAGCAGGTATGCTCTGTTTCATGCCAGGCACAGCTGGGGTAGCTAGAAAAATAAATTTAAAAAAAAGAAAGAAAAAATCATGGTTTATTCTCAGAGCTTCCTGGATCACAGTGATCAACATCTTTCTCTGAGTACAATTTCTCTTCTGAGAACAATATGCTAGAAAGTAAAAAAAGATATATCCGTCCATTCATCCATCCATCCATCCGTTATCTATATCCGCTTATCCTGGACAGAGTCTCGGGGGGTGCTGGAGCCTATCCCAGCGTGCATTGGGCGAAAGGCAGGAATACACCGTGGACAGGCCGTAAATCTATCTATCTATCTATTGTAGTGTGTATATATATATATATATATATATATATATATATATATATATATAATAAATAACAGACTGATTTTGGAATTCTACTTCTATTCTGTGACTGATCTATTCCTTGTGGGGATTACTGAGATCCTCCGGTGACTGGAACTGGATCAAATTAAATGTTCCTCAATCGCTTCACGTCCCACAAGCACAAAGGGATCATTATTACCCGATCCGCTGTCACCGGAATACTTTCGGAAATCGGCCGCAACCTTTTCCTTTTCCGCGGTCGAGCCGGAGACGGCGAAGCCGATTCTGTTCGAGGCGTGCGGTATACAGTACTGTGCAAAAGTTTTAGATGCTTTCAAAAATAATGAAATGAAAGGTTATAAATATCGAAAAAACTATATAAAGAGCAGTAAATAGTTAAAAGCTAAATAAAATCAATGTTTGATGTGACCACCCTTTGCCTTTAAAACTGTATCAGTTCTCTTAGGTACACTGTCCTGCAGTTTTATAAGAAAATCGGCTGGTAGGTTGTTCCAAGCATTTTGGAGAACTTGCCACAGATTTTGGCTGTTTCGCTTGCTTCTGGCTCTCCAGGTAATCCCAGAGACCCTTGATCAAGTTTTTATCGGAAAAGTAGTCTATTACTTAAAATATTACTTTAATTAACAAAATACAAAAATGTATCTGTAAAATTTCATTTTTTGGAAAATTCATGTTTTGAAATCTGAAATTTGCTCTTTTCTACTGACACACTAACGCAGAAAACAAAAAAAAAACACCTAAGACCAAATGTATACTATATATTATATTTAATAATCTACGGTGCCTAAGACTTTTGCACAGTACTGCAGGTACAGCAAAACGAGTAATGAGATGTAAACGAAACAGAGATTCCGCAAACAAGTCGAACAAGAAAGAGAAAGGTCAAATCTAATCCTCAGCCAGACGACTTCCTGAATATTGCACACACTCGTAAGTGAAACGAGAAACAGACATAGTGTGCAGGCGGGTTGATAAATATTGAGGTGTACATAGACGTCTGACCTGTTTGAGGTAAGGGTTCTGCCATGGCAGGATTGCAGGAGCATTGATTGTAGCAGGCAGCAAAAAACAAACAGTAAAGAAACAACATGCTTTGACATCGTCCGGGAGATGGTAGTCGTCCTATACACCACGATCAGCAAAACGTGCCACTGTAGTTCACTTCAGTTAACGATTGGAACAAAGTTCCTCCAAAAGAATTGATACATACTGTACTAAAGGACACATAATATTAAATAAGGAATTATGGCTCAAATTAATATTCAGTCACACTTTTCTACACTACAACAAAAATAAATGCAAGAAGACATACTATTTGGGTGCTTATGAATCCAAATCAATGTAAAGGTGGTACAATATCAAGAGAGTCCATAGCAAACATGGCATCAAGCTTACTGGTGCATGTATCTCTCTCTATAAAATACCATGGCATTCTGCAGGAAGTGCCACACATCAATCAGATAGAATAGGCAAACGTAATAATGATCATAATCATCATCCAAAACCATCTCCCCCATAGCCACATCCACACATAGAAAGCCTCACACTTAAAAAACTCATGTGATCATGTGATCATTAACAGGATATAATCCATGCACTTTCAGGTTCATGTTGGAGTGGATAATGGCCAGTCCAATGCCCCCCCTCCCCCCCAGCCCACACACACACACACACACACACATTTACTCATGAACACACACGCACACACACACACGCACACACACACACACACACACACACACATATGCACACACTCACACACACAGTCCCGTATTGCTATCCTTGTGGGGACTTCCCATTGACTACATTCATTCCGTAACCTCTAACCCTAGCCATGACCCTAACCCTAACCCCAACCACTACTACTACCTAACCTTAACCCTAACCTTAACCTAACTGTAACCCTAAAACAGCCTCTTGACTTTGTGGGGACCAGCAAAAGGTCGCCACAAAGCATAATTTTCCTCGTCTTTCTATCCTTGTGGGGACATTTGGTCCCCACAAAGATAGTATTACAAGTTCTCACACACACACACACACACACACACAAACTGACACATGCCTATCATACACAGTAAACACCAGGCCTGTGTTTTGCATGCCTCATTCAGCGGGGGCATGGCAGACCTCCTCTCACCGTGACGCTCACCCTCACAGCACTGCGAGTCTTCCCATGGCAGCCACTTGACTCAGGCAGCAGCGCACGCCTGGCATGCTGGGAGAAATTTTAACCTCAGCGCCGGGGTCAGGTTCTGTTGCTTGTGTGAGCAGGTGGGCCTTTCTTTTGCACAGAGATGATGAATTTGGCCTGCCCTGCACTGTGTCAGTCAGGAGTTCAGCCTGTCTGAACGGAGACTAAAGATATTGTTGGTGCGCGCACCGAAATGTCAGACAACCCCCGCACGTTACACCTCGACCATTCCAGGCGATTGTGTGATATGTTTGAAATATTAGTGGCTTCTTGCGGTTGGATGCCTACTCATATTTACAGTTAAAAAATCGAGTGAATGAATTATTTCTAACAACAATATCATGGCATGGCTCGGTTAGCAACCCCTGAATAATCCAATCATACCTTACTTGCTGTTTACATTAATCTTTATGAGACCTGACATAAAAAATGTATATAAATAATTTAAAAAATAACAATTCTTTCACATAATATAAAGCGTGTTGCAGTGGAAATGTTTACAGAAACATTATTTTATTTTCCTTGACTGTCCCTTGTAGTGCAGGTTTCAGCATAGTAGATGATATGGTTCTTGAGACTCATGTCCCCTACAGGGGACAAAAAAATGAATTGCCTGGTATTCGGAGGTCATAGGACGCTGAAGGTAAATGATGACGTGGTGTCGAATGTGAATCAGGAAAGTCTGCATCAAGTTCAGGAAGACTGCGCATGTAAACCAACGCTACGATGGTCCGCAGGCAAATAATGCAGACGGGATTAATTAACACATGGACGGGAGCCAGCACTTCTTATTTAGGGTTATTAAATGATAATGCCGACTGTCTTTTTTCAAAAACAGCATAATGGTAAGACAAATGAGCGTGACTAATTGGGTTCCCCGAAGAGCTCTAATTCAGCCCTGATAACGGGTGAGGATGTCTGTGAAATCCCCCTGAGAGGGGGCGGGTCAGGGTTTGGGGGGTGGGGGGGAGGGGGGCGGCGGGCGGGACAATTCCCGTCTGTCTGAAGTGACACCGTTCGACGTCCCCTGACTGCGCCGTGTCACTCTCGATCAAATTATGAAAGAGGGGCGTTTAATTGATGCACAGTTTGGCTTTTAACGAGTCAATAGGCTAAAAAAAAAAAAAAAAAAAAAAAAAAACGCCCTTTTGCAAAATAAAAGCGCCCTTTCGCAAAATAAGAGCGCGCTGGCGCGGATTCAATTTGGTGTGACATTCTTCTGTTCTGACGAGGGGTTTGGCGGTGTTTGTCATAAGCTCCCAGGCATCATTGATTTCACCCGTCTCTTCTGAAAAATGTTATATTTTCAGCGAGGCGTACGTTGTATTAAAGAGTCCCAAAGTGATGTTTGTTCGTTCATTAATTCAGAGTTTCCAAACCGTTTTCCTTGAAATCCACAGGGTCTGCTAGTGTTTTTTGTGTTAATCTTAAAAGCAGAAACCAATTTGGAGCCCAGCAAACCTTGTGACTCTCAAGTACTTAAACTGCTGAACCTGGGAAAAGTGCATTCAATGTTATGCACATTTCGAAATTAGCCTAATAGTTTCATGGGCTTGGTGTGTGTGTGCCCCTGCGTAAACCCTTGCCGAAGACGATTATCCCGACAATCCTAATTTATTGAAACTTATATTTAACTGAAATTAGTCTCCATAATTTCATCAAATAATCAAATTCATTTAATTGGCTTAACACAAAATTGTTCTCTCCCACTCCATGTTAGCTAATGTGTGGTGGGTGTTCTGGTGCAAAATGGCTGCCATGCATCACCCAGGTTGGTGCTACACATTGGTGGTGGGTGACGCGAGTTCCCCCTCATCACTGTCTGTAAAGCACTTTGAGCATTTGGAAAAGTGATATATAAATGCAATGATTCATTCATCCATTCATTCATTCATTCATTCATTCATAATACATGGAAACATCAATAGATATCAATAGTGCAGCATAAGGGTATCTATACACACACAAAATACATAAATATGTATGTAAATATATAAATATACATAATGAATATAAAAACATATGTATTCCTCTCAAAGTTATGAGTTGTTGGGTGATGTTAAAATTTCAATATTTTTTGCATCATGCTCCCCCTCCCCCCTTCTCACCACCTCAATATCCCAAATATCACCTCCTTTGGCATTCATAGATTTTTTTTTTTATTATTTTTTTTTTTACAAACAGTGCAGTGGAAATATACCCTGGACTGTAAAATGTCAACACGTCCCACAAACAAACAAACGACCCGGGACAGAAACTATGAAAAATGCATCGACTCGGCCTGCTGATTATGCACCGTTGTTTCGGGGTCTTAAAACAGGTCATTTCCTAGCTGTTTCGGTTCCGCCATAAAAAAAAAATGTGAAAACAAATTCAGGCCACAGCAGACGACACAAAACATGCCTTTTTTTTCCGAACATTAAAGTGGGAAGACAATGAATTTTAATGAACACAGAGAATCCCGATACGCTTTTCCTGATTTACAGTGCGACGGGACCTCGTTAGCAGGTGTCTGAATCACCCTTTTACCTTATTATGCTGAAATAAAACGAAGAAGGTGGTGCCTTGTTCAGTTTAATTTAGCTGCTGTAGAAATTTGGAAATATGTTTGCCGATGAGAGAACATTACTATTAGTCCTTCAGATACCCTCAATTATTGGTGTTGTGTGGGGGCTAATACGACAAGATAATGAAGTAAAAATAAATATATTTAAAAAACTCACAACAACAGAGATGGTGCATTTTTACTGGAAAACAGTTCCAAAAATATGCTGTTTATGCATCAGGTAAAAAAAAAAAAAAAAGAATAACAATGTACTGCATGTCATACAGTGAAATATTCAATAGAAAACACTTGCTAATCTTAGTGTATATTCTGTCTTTATCTCATGCTAGTGAAGGGTTTTGCTAATAAGCAGAGGTGGACATTCCAGGGGTCAGAAAGTAAAAGTCCTGCCATGTATTCCATCCACCCCTGAACTCGGCCAGCTGATTCAGCTCTACCTCCTGGCTGAAGAATGGTGCTCATTAGCAAATCCAGGTGACTGGAACAAAATCCTGGGATGGACTTTCACTTACTGAACCTGGATTGTCCATCTCTGCTAATAAGCAATTAGTTACTTGAATTTTGTTCATAATTACTTGAGTTGCGTTCTGGTGTGGAATGACAAAGGCAGAGTGGGCATGTTGTTTGAATAGATTTCAAGTAGGACAGCGTAGAATGTTGTTTTTTTTCCATCTATAAAATAATGGATTTAAAAAGATTGCCTTGAACCTAATCTCTTTAAGTGCTCACTGGTCATTTACTTAAACTTTTCTTTACTCTTTTTAATTGAGTTTTTTAATGGCTTATTCCATTTTTAAAGCTGTCACTACCCGATTCCTTCAGTACCTCTGGTATTTAGCTTTGACAGTTTATTATTAATATTATTATTATTATTATTATTATTATTATTAATAATAATAATAATAATAATAATAATAATAATAATAATAATAACAATCATCATCATCATCATAATAAGCGACATAGGGTGGGAATCGTGCAAAATATCATGTGCTGCATTTATGAGTAGATTATGGAATAGACTATGGAACATGAGAGATGGTGGATTATGTAAGAATCTGCTCATGTGGGACATGCAGATGGAAGGCCCTTTGGGCAGAGCACACGCACACTGCCCTTCACAGAGCAGGGTGTGAAAACATGTGCACATCCTGAAAGAAAAAAGTCCATACTCGTACCATTAAAGATGCTGTTTTTCAGCTACTTAACCCTTGGAGGTGAAAGATCGCAAATGTGTGGTTGGAATGTTCTTAAGCGGACATAGCGGCGACATAGCTCAGGGGGATAAGAGCGGTTGTCTGGCAGTCGGAGGGTTGCCGGTTCGATCCCCTGCCCTGGGCGTGTCGAAGTGTCCCTGAGCAAGACACCTAACCCCTAATTGCTCCCAACAAGCTGATTGGTACCTTGCATGGCACCGTTGGTGTGTGAGTGTGTGTGTGAATGGGTGAATGAGTCAATTGTAAAATGCTTTGGATAAAAGCGCTATATAAAATGCAGTCCATTTAACATTCTAATGCTGATGTCACAATCACTGCTGGTAACTTAAAGCTATGAAGTTATGGAACAGTGAGTTAGAATTTTGGAAGAACACAAAAAAAAAAACATAAGCATAATCAAGAAGAAGAAGAAGAAGAAGGTTTTGCCCAGAGAAAATGTCTTGACCTCACCTTTTTTTTTTCCATGAATGAACAGATTAACTGTTATGGGAATATAATGTACTGCCAGGACATTGATCACACTTGGTCTCCAGCACGTCTAATGATAGACTTAAGCAGAGAAGCACCCACTTAATAAGCTGAATGTGCATGACACCGCTTCAGTTCCATTTTTTTCCCCCTCAAACCATTTGATTCAAATGGCATTCAAGCGTCTTTGAAGTGTGGTAATATTTATCATAGGGTGAAATTATTTTTAATGAAAAGCAATGTTCTACTTTCGTCACTTGGATACCACATTCTACTTTTTTTTTTTCAAAAATTGTTCAGGTTGAAGGTTCATCCAAGGGTAAGACAGGAAATTTGAACATAAACAAGGCAAGCTACCAATGCACTATTAAAAATCTATGTTAAAATATGCAATTATTTGTTGTTTTGATCATGGATGCTGATTGGCTGAGACTAGGTTCCAGGCAATTTAGACTCTCCAGTTAGCCTAAGCCAGTGGTGTCAAACTCGTGCCATGGAGGGCCGTGTGCATGCAGGTTTTCATTCCAGCCTCAGATCTTGATTATATAATTAGTTAAACTATTTGCTGAATTAGGGATGCAGGTTTGTGCACAATGGTGACCTGACGTCTATGGTGACCCGCATTGTCTAAATAAAAATTTTCTTATATTCTGTGCTTCAATGCAGTTAAACGCATATGGCTGAATGAGTAATTGGACTCAATTAAGGCAGCATTAATTGGTTGGAATGAAAACCTGCATACACACGGCCCTCCATGGCACGAGTTTGACACCACTGGCCTAACCGGTATGTCTTTGGAATGTCGAAGGAAACCCATGCAGACACGATGTGAGGTGGTGGCACCTCTCACTCTGATTTCTGTGGGTTAATTGACCCTGACGAGGGGCAGGTGTGTGAGTGCTATGGTGAGGTGATGGCACCTCACAGGCATTTGCTCTGAGCTAATTGTCCCTGATGAGGGTCAGGTGTGGGAGGCCTATATCTAGCCCCTGATTTCTGGGGTTCAGCGCAGACTCATTGTTTGTCATGTTCTTGGTGTGTAGGGGTGTAAGAATCGGCAGAAGTTACCGCATTGATCCTATCTGCCAGATTTGATCACCATTTAGTTTCTTCTCGAGCTGATTATCTCTTCGCGCTGTGGAGGACATTTTGCCCTCGTCTCTTTAGTTTTCCTTTTGTTTTCTACCCGCCAGGCTGCGAGTGTCCTTTTTCTTTTGTAAGTGACTCCACTCTGTTTTTCTAGTGGGGTTTTTCTTTCTGGGTAGCTACGCTGTGGCGGTGTTTCGTTTCTTTTAGTTTTCTGAGTCCACTGACCGAAGTTTCAGTGAGTGGAGGGAGCGATTACTTGGCTCTTTATTTGGTATTTCCCCTGTCCCTTTCTATCGCTCGGCGATTTTGTGGTTACCCCTCGGGGTTAACTTTTAGATCCCCTCGGTCTGCAATTGTGTCCCACCCTCCTCAACCGTGACACGCGAGGAGAGTATGCAAGCTCCACACTGAAAAGAACCACCATGTCATTCTCTACTTGAACATCAACATTAAAAAATAAATGAATAAATACATTTCAATTGGATAAACTTGATCCTCACCAAGCTGAACTTGTTATGCCAAACAGAAGGTAACAGGAGGCGTTTGAGTTAAGAGTCATTTGCACAGAGACGTGAAAAAGTTGCATGAATTCAGTGGCACCCATTTATCAACTCATTGCAACGTGTGGTGAAGATCCATCAATGAATCCCCAATAAATCATTAAGATTTTTTTCCTCAGCAGTACTGCACACTTTCATCCTTTATAGAACATTAAAAAAAGTAAAACTAAGGTCCACCCACGTGGGCTTAAATTAATACAGAAATCACCACCAACGACCAACAAACTGGATTCCATCAACCCCCCCCCCCCCCCTCCCCAGACGATTTTAGGAGAACAGACACTGAAAATAGAATGGAGGCAGATTTTAATTTGGTGACTTTTTAAAAATTGATTGAATATTAATCTTGTCGTGTGACCTCTCCACCTGTTGAATTAAGAAAAGGCTACTTCCCAAAATGCCAGACACTCGGTAAGGTTTGTGTTCAGTTGATCTTCGTCCTTAAATTAACTTTTTTTTTTTTTTTTTTAAATAAATGGTGGAGTGGGGTTTCCTCTTTGTTAAACTAGTTAAAATGAGTTCATTTTGGTAATCAGTGAACATGCATTTTCTCTTCTCTAACCGGAGGAGAGGAGAATAAAGACTACCCAGTCATTTTAAAACCAAAATTAGGAGCTTCTTTTTTTTTTTTTTTTTTTTTTTGCTCAGCGGCGCAATGCAGCAATGCAGAAAAAGTGATTAAGGGAGGAAAAAAAAACACTATCCAGCAAAGACTTACCTACCGTTTCATAATATGTGATTAACTGGCAACACAGCGATTATCTGAAGTGCATTGCGCCTCTTGTTAATTATGTAATTTAGTCGCGTATCATTTGGCCCAGAAGCGCTCGGAATCCCAGACAAACACAGACAGGCTACGAAGGGGCCAGAGAAAAGCATTAGCGTGGAAACGTTGAGCCGCGCTATTTCTCGCAGACCACGGAAGGGCGGCAGCCTTGGTCTCATTTTTGGCTTCGTTAATGAGCTGCGATTGGCTGCAGGCTTTAAATGTAATATGACTGCATTTCAGAGGGGGAAAAAAAAGCATGTCCTCAGGCTCTTGATTCACATTTTACATCTCAAGCGTGACCTTTTCTAAATAAAAATGTGATGTTCTGTGTAAGGACCCACACGCAGACCAGGGAAATCCAAAAAACGTTGTCTTTATTCAGTCCGAGGTTCGAAGCCAGGCTATCAGAGAGAGGACGGTGCCGAATCGAGTTTCCAAAAGAATAGTGAAAAAACAGGCAAAAAATCTAAAACCAGGAGATCAGAATGGCGAAGGTACAAAGGGACAGGCAAAAGAGAAGTCAAGGCAAAGCGAAGGTCAAACCAGAAGCAAACAAAACCAAAAGGGGCAGGCAAACTCGAAGTCGTACAAAGGGGTGTCGCAGGAATCTCGATAGACAAAGGCTTACTAACAATCGGCACAATGAATTCGATCAACGTTGAACACTGAACAGGTGGAAGAGACTGACATTTATACACTGGGGAAGATAACAATCAAGGAGGGGTTAAGTGAGTGAGGGAGGAGTAACAAACAACATCCAGGTGAAGAACATTAGGAAAACTAATTAAGTGACAGGGGACTGATAAAACGCGGACTGGAATCACATAGACAACAATGATAATAGACGGCCTGGGTGAGCAGGTACAAACGGGAGACTGGTTAATGTATTAGTATAGTGATCTAAACCATCAAAAACCCAAAACTAGTGTGTGTTAGTCCATTAGTAATATTCACATGTTAGTATATTAATGAGGTTAGTACTTTACAATCTATAAGTTAGTAAGGATTAGTAGAAATTAGTAAAACTAGAAATAAGTAGGAAGTAAGTAAAAACGAGACTGGAAGGAAGGGGGGGAAACCACGAAAACCCGGAACCACCCGAATAGTGAAATCACACAAGTACAGGGGAGTGAAGCAGCTCAGGGAACACAGACACAGAGACAGTACTGGGGAGACAAGTGACCGGGAATTACAGACTACAACAAAAAACCTTTCCACGTTGCCATAACTTCAGGTAACAAAACTTACCTTTAGGTTTCAATGTACTATATACATTTTTTAAATCCTTAACCATCATCATAAGTTTGGTGATTGCTAGTTAATGCATAATAATAGTTTAGGACACGACTACTGATAATATTATTGTGAGAATACTCTAATCAGCCCACTCAAAGGAATAAAGGAGCAAGCATATTGTGTGTTTTTCAAAAGCCACAACATTCATTAAAAGATAATCTACAAAAAAAAAACACACATGAATAGAAGAATTATTATAAAAGATCCTTTCTATTTTACACAAAACACAATCTCTTATCTTATACTCTCGAGTCTTTGATTTGAGATTGTTGGTACTCCGTCTGGTTTGCTGGCTGAAGATTGTCTTGAGGACCCTTCTGGTTGCTGGCTGAAGATTGTCTTGAGGACCCTTCTGGTTGCTGGCTGAAGAGGACCCTTGTGGCCCCCCTCCGTGAGGGGATGCTGTAGGCCTGTTGTGGAGCAGCTGCCTGCTGTCCTGAGGGGCATCTCAGAGGTCTGATCCCCGTTTCCAGGCTTCTCTCCAGGAAGGGGCCTGCCAGTTCAAATCTTTTCACGGAAAAGCAAACATACGGCGCTTAAGGCTTACTTACAGCCTCCCTTCGCAGGCACCGGAGCGCACGGCTTTGCCCCGTAACAAAGGCGAGTCACGGCCTGGGGGACAAAACCCAGGGAACTCTTTTGTGGAGAGAAGGCAATGAAGAGTCGGCGAATCGCCGTCGGGTGAAAACCCGGCTACATTTGTTTAAGAAGTGAACGTTTTCTAGCGCACTAGGTCATGGCATGCCTATAGCCGGGTAAAACCTGTGCTGTGTTGGGGATAGCCTAGTCCGTTTATGTCAAAGCGTCTCTCAGTCTGGATTTGCACCCCTCAAGAAGTCTTGATTCCGACCTTTGCTGGCTGGGTGTCTCCTGTGATCCAGGCTCCATCCGAAAGGAGTGGCCTGCTTTTGTTCACATTGTAGGAATCGGTTCTGATCACAGGCAGTGGAGAGAGGAAAAGAGAAGAGATTTTTCATCTCAGTGAGGATTTTCCTGGTTAAATAAAGGTTGATAAGTAAAGACTCAAATGAATCGCTTGTGCTGAAACACGCCAAAAAACCAGCAGACAGTTCAGCCCTCCAGGTCTGGAGTTTGACACCGCTTGCATAGAAGGTAAATGTGCAGTATGTAAATGTAAAATTGGTTTAAATTGTTTAAATTTTAAAAAGCAATTTTAAGCATTTTTCTGTGATTTGTCGCAGAACACCATGCATCATACGAAATAAATCATGTTGTGTAACCTAACATTGCGTGCAAAATTAAATAACACACAGAAACTATTTGTGATTATGCTATAAATGCAATAATCCCACACTGTTCACAGTACGCTCATTATTGTTTACTGTACTTCGGGAAACTTTTGTGATTATTTGGTTTCAGGGAAAAAGTTGAGAGCATTTTTTTCATACAAACATACCTTGAATTCACATAACAAAAACAGCAAATGGTAACACACCGTAAAAGCAAACTGTCAAAGAAATGAAATGTTTGAAACTCTGCCCTTGATATATACTCCCCTTTAATGAACAAGGACAGCGTTTCAAACGGTGAAAAGTTCTTTGAAGTTATATAGATTAAGGTAAAATCAGAAAGGGGAAAAAAAAATACAGGGAATATATTATTTTAGAAAAGAGCATGAAAAGGAAAATCAAAGGATAGCAAAACAAAGGTTTACTCGGCATAAAAATGGATGTGGAGATCAAACAGGGAACAAAAAAAAAAAACTCTTTAGGGGGAATTCCTATTGGATGTCAATGTCAAAGCAGATATCTCTGTGTCAGCATTACAATATCTTTGTGTCAGCGATTCCAAAACATTTGAACGCAAACCTCTCGCGAGTTGCGGCAAGCATCTGGCGCGGTTTGCGGGGACATTCGGGGAATCATAGCGAAATGTCAACGATGATAATCGTAATAACATAAGTATCATTACAGACATCGTATGCACAGTGAGGTTTTAATGTCCCGTGTCATTTTTAATGAGCTTTGCCGACGTGCTGATCTGTGGGACTGACCGAATAAGCCAGTGTGAGCCAACCAAAATTTTGGATTGCCTAATTTTTATATAAGTACAATTCCACTTAAATACATGGAATTGTAGTATAAAAAGTACATATCTCTGAATGAGGGAAGTAGATGCCAACTCATCTGCTCCAGACATATGTGCCAATCTAACACCCCCTAAGACGAGCAGCTCAACTGTCTTTCCTCAAACCCCAATGCAAACGCAAAAATAATAATAATAATAATCATAAATAAATAAAAGCAGGATGCAAACATCATCGTGCAGCTCTGAAATCAGAGGAGGCTGCTGACATTAACGCTCTATGCGGTTGTCTAGGGCCACAGCCATCCGTGGGCCACACAAATCAGCTCCTAAATAATGTTTTTATTGTTTATTTTTTAAAGACATTTTAATTATGCAGTATTCACAGGGCGCAGATAGCGTTTTCGACACTATGGCTCGGGCACCAGTTTTCCCAGTCTGTGATTGCTGCCAACAGGACAGCCCATGACAACCCTCCCCCCCCCACCCCCCGACCACCCCCCTGCCAAAATATCAACTGTCCCTTACAACAGTCGCACATTAAATGACACACAAATGCTCTTCTGTGGGTTCTCTGGCTTCTCGGGGCCCCGTACCTAAAGCAAAAAAATAGCTGACGGAGACAAATATGCCACCAAATCCCTTCCTTCAGTTCCCATTTTTTTCACTGTACTAATTAAGGAAAAGGCTGTTTTCTGTTATTGCAAGCTGTGAAATATTACAGGAGTCGTAGAGGTATGGGGTCTCATAAAATCTACTCTCTTAATGGCTGAATGTTGGCCTACTGTAAAAAAAGGATTAATAGTCTTGTATTTCCACACAGCAGCACAAATCGCAATGGATACATATTGAAACATTTCCAAAAGAGTACTCTGAACTTAGATTTTAAATATCTGACTAAATATTGTGATTAGAATGTGATTGTCTCTGCAGGATTTATTGAGAAATGTTTTTTTTTAAAGTTTTTCACAGAAAATTTGGTCAATAAAAAGAGAGAGATTGAATTATTAAATAATAATATTAATGGTAATGTAGATGGTAAGATTTTGCATGGAACTGCCAATAGAGCTTAAAATAAAATCCAGAATATTTTGGTATGTAATGGCAAAATAAGTGAATTGTTTAAGCCAGATCCAAATCTATGATGTTTTTATTTAATTTATAAGTTTCTATTATTTACATTCCAAACAGATTCCCATCACCTGTATTTATTTCGTTTTTGTTTTACCTTATTCTAATGAGGCAGGCCAATTGAGAATTCTCGTCTAGCGTGAAGATCTACGGGCCAAAGTCGGTAGAAAATGCAGGGGATTGGGTAGCCAATCAGATGGCAGGGAGATGACTGGGCAGCCAGATGTAGTGAGGCAGTTTGTTTGTTTATTTATTTATTTATTTGAATTTTGGCCAGGGAATAATTAATGGCCATACTGAATCAGGATTTCACTTCAAAGTCGTCCAAAAACATGGTACCTTCTCTAGCACGATGCCCATCTATCACCAAGCTGCAGCGTGGACTTTAAAAATGTTTTGGTCCAGTCGGGGGGGGGGGGGTGACAAAAGCAATCGTGAACCGGAGACTTTGTCGGGACTGGGGAACCAGCACAAATACAACACCATTATTGAAAAGCGATTCACCTTCTGCAAATACTGCACGATTAAAATGTCATTCAAAAATAAAAATAAAAAACACATTTCATTTACAACCTGAATTTTTTTGTGGCCCTAAATTTCATGGTGTGGCCCTAAACAACAGCATAGGTCGTTTATGACAGCAGCAAGCTCAGCCAATCAGAGTCCCTTTCTGCAGCTACACAGTGCTATCTGGCGGCCACCTGCTCAGCTTCTCAGCACGTGGCAATGCTGGTGGACGGTATGTCTGCTGCCACATGCAGTTACCGTACAGTTCTATATTTAATATCACACTCCCTCTCTCACGTCGCAGGAGCGTCCGGATAGCCTACAGGTATCTCAAACGGCAACTGACCAACCACATAAATATTATTAATACTTAATAAGTTCAAATCTCATTTTTCCATTTTTTTTTTTGGTCCATTATGGACTGTCAGGGTCGAGTTTGAATGCTGACCGAGGGCCTTCCTGTGTGGGATTCTGCATATTTCCTCAGCGTCCGCGTGGGTTTCCTCCGGGTACTCCGATTTCCTCCCCTACAGTCCAGAGACATGCAGGCTGGGCTGACTGGAGATTCTGAATTGCCCGTAGGCATGAATGAGTGAGTGAGTAAATTGCGTGTGGGCCCTGTGATGGATTGGCAAAACTGTCCGGGGTTGCGAGCGCTTTGAGAAAAACTATTCGAGAAATTGTTGCAACGTTCTCGACAGTCATTTTGGAACACAGTTCAATACAATTCAATTCAATTCAATTCCATTTTATTTGTGTAGCGCTTTTCACAGAGAAAAAAAAATAAACGGCAAGAAACAGAGAGAGCGAAACGAGGAAGAACCCCAGGCCTGAACCCCCTAAATGGCAAGCAAAAAAAAAACTCACAGTGGGGATATAAACCCTCAAACAGCCTCAAGAAGAAACTCCCCAATGGGAAGAAAGAAGAGGAGGAATGGAGTGACCAAGGAAAGAACATTCTGCAGATTGAAACCCCACTTCCCTGGTGACACTACAGCTATTTCCCGCTTTGAACCTCACCTTTGACCTTTACAGAAGTTATTTTTTGCCCAGGGAACCTTTTTTTTTCGAAAGGTTGGTGAAACACTACCTAGGCATTCACAGGCTAAAAACCTGGCTACGTTTGGTTGAAAAGTGAAAGTTTTCAAGGCAACTAGGGTGCAGCCAGACTACAGCGGTGTAAAAGCTGGGCTATATTGGGGTTAACCTAGTCTGTTTCTGTCGAAGACCTGTAGATTTCTGCCCCTCTCTAGACATCCAGATTCCGGCTTTTGGTCGCTGGGTCATTACCCGGTGTTTTTGAAGCCTCGTATGAAACTAAGTGAACACCTGATACATAAGCACTTTGAGGAGACATCACAATCACATACTGTAGCTCCCTGCGATATGTCATGATCATATTGTGATGTAATATATATAATTTGAGTTCAGTCCTGCTCTATTGTCATCCATTGAATTCCTATTGGCACTCTCTGCAGAATTCAATGGAATCGGGTCATTTAAATTCCTGGCCCATTATATGTTGAAATCTGCGGAGAGGTTCAATTTGCATTTAGATTGTTTCGGGAGAAGTAAATGAATCGAGACTTCACAAATTACATTTACAACTTTCCGTACACTCTCTTTCTCATACATGTGCACACACACACATGCACACACACACACACACACACATGCAGGCACACACATTTTACTGGTCATCTTTTGAATTGCCTTCCTCCACTGAAATTAGCAGCTTCTGAACGATTTTGGTGTCCAACGCTGCGTATTACAATGCGAGTTCAATGAGGGCTTGAGATTGTGGGAGAGACTTTCGGCAGAAGTCCAGTGAAGGGGGGAGACCAGATCCGGCCTGAGCTTGTGACATAAGCAGCTTAGAGCTCTGCGACCACCAGGGGACGCCCTAATTAATAAAATATATATATATATATATATATATATAGGTATTTTTTTTTTTTTTTTTTTTTTTAAGGGGTGAGTCCTACTTTGGGCCCCTCAATTTCTGGGGCCTGCACTGGGAGAGGTACACTCTCATAAGAAAGGGTTCCAAAAGGCTCCTCCGTGTCTCCATAGAGGAACCCTGTGTAGTTTCAGGGTTCTTTGTCAGGCAAATTGGCTCAATCTTGGAGCTTTCAAACTCTTCACACCCACCATAGAGGGTTCTGTAAAGAACTAATAACCCCTATGGAGCCAAAGCATAGATCAATTTTTTTTTTTTTTTCTGAGATTGTGCTTGGATTGCTTATGCAAGGACACCGCAGTGTCCAGAAGGCAATTTGCAGTTTTTCAAGCACAATTAGCAATTTGCAGTCTTTTTTTTTTTAGGGTTTCTGACTCAAATGTGTTCTGAGCGGTGGTCAGTAGTTAAACCCGTGTTCCTCACTAATTGTCGCAAGGGAGTCGTTTGACTCTCACAGTGTGACCTAAGGTTATCAGGCATCGACTAGTTTAGCATCCCAACAGTACAGCTTAAAAGAAGTGTAGAGGCAGCCTTCTGTTTTTATGGCCCAAAGCTATAGAATGGTCTAAATTTTGCAGCATTGTTAAGGCATTTTTTTATAACAACAAAAAAAAAAATGCTGGAAGATGGATTTATTTAGCACGTGTATTCCGTCACAGATTTTATTTTTATTTTTTAATGTATTTTTTTTTCAATCACATTTTAAAATAATATGAAAATTTAACGGTGATACATTCAGAGAAAGAACTGCAGAGGGCGAGTGGTTTAGGAGATATAAAATCCCAGGGTGACGCTGCAGCGCTGATAGCATCTTACGGGGCTCTCAGCTTTCCTAATGAATCCATAAATGGTCTCTGTGAACTGTGCTAAGCGCTACGTTTTATACTGGGCTCCTGAGTAGCGCGGCTTTCCACCGATCTCCATCTCCAAATGCTAAACAATAGGTTTGTTTTTTTTTTTTTTTGCTTTGGAGGGAGAGGAAAACCTGGCATCCGGAGCCAGGTCCGGCCCTAGGATTTTGGTGGCCCTAAGCAAATCTGTCCGAGTGGGGGGGGGGCAGGGGGGGGTTCGCTTGGTAAGATCCTTCTTACATTACATTGTTATGAAATGTTTGGTTGCCATTCCGTTTAAAATTAATACCGCTAGTTCCGCGATAGGGGATGAATAACGTAATTGCGGAAATAACGTTATTTACCTTAGATAAGCATTGGATGGTGTAGCGCCCCCTCGTGGCTGTGTGCCCCGCGTGGGTTACTCTAGATTGGGAAAAAATAAGTTTTTTTCTGTCACATGAAAATGAATGCTCCAGCATGTTTATCATGAATGTTTAACAAGCATTGTAAATGTGATTCCTGTAATTAATTACACTAGCCAGGTTAAGTTTTCCATTGTGATGATATTGAAATATAATTGAAATAACAGTAATTTATCTTGTAAATATACTGATTTGTAAGCTGTAATGTCAAGCATGTGATCACTGAGAGGTTTTAGGATAGCTGCAATGAAAATTGTGGAGGTGCTTTACAGAGTTTACAGAGGAGTAAGGGATTTTTGAATAATAAAACGGACATGAAAATATTGAAATATTAATAAATGAAGCACCTATTTATCCCTTGAAGATTATGGATTTTAATTTGTCAAGCAACACATTTTTTTTAAATTTTGTTCATTACAACATCTTTGACATTTAAAATTTGTGTAGTACAGTATACATACAGTGTATGTTGGTGCGGTGAGTAGCACTGTTGCCTCGCAACAAGAAGGTCCTTGGTTCAGGAAGGCCTCTCTGTGTGGGGTTTGCATGTTCTCCCCGTGTCCCGCGTGGGATTCCTCCGGGTACTCCGGTTTCCTCACACAGTTGAAAGGCATGTAGGTGGGGTTAATTGGAGAGCCTGAATTGCCCCTAGGTGCGGACGCGTGAGTGAATAGCGTGTGTGCCCTGCAATTAACTGGCGAACTGTCCTGGATGTATTCCTTGCCTCGCGCCCCAATGCATGCTGGGATAGGTTCCAGCACCCTCCCTGCACCCTGACCAGGAATAACAAGGGTTAGATAATGGACGGATGAATAGCTGATGTATTTCATTTGCTTGCCGTACATATTGGTGTAGAAAACCTTTTTTATATTGTGAGATAAATGTAACGATGCATAATTCTGCAGCGGCTTGGCTCGGCGATTTTTACTAAGTGGAAGTCTTTTGAGTCTTCTCAGCCGCTATCGCTTCGCATTTGTACTCCTTTCAAAACCGATTCCTCTCAGGGCTTGACTTCTCCGAAGCCTCTTCTGTCCACGCCGCCGCCGGGCTTTTATCTGTCATTTCCAATGATTAGCATCGCGGTCAAGGGGCCCCTTACTGCAGTCCAGTCATCGCACCAAAAAAAAAAAACACAAAAAACACAAAAAAAAACAAAGCCTGCTACATTAATGAACGGTCGCATCTAATTCCTTTTTTTGCTTCAGCAAGGGACAAGCTGTGCTCTCATAATCAGTTTGCGCTCCTTCCATTTAGACTGAACAAAGAACACCTGTAATCCCCCCCCTCACAAAGTATATAGAATTTGGAGATAACGCAGTTTTGTTCACTTTAGCCTCTTCGGCTGCAACCAACTCCGTTTCCCGGATATCGAGAGACCGACGCAATAATTTAAAACAAAAGTTACTTTTGAAGCAGTGTGTTACCATGGTGTATCTATTGTAATTGCCCCATAATCTACAATGTAATTAACATGGAACACCACTTTGCTTTGTGTTTTGCCGATAATTGGATTACATTAGCCCTATCTCATAAGCCCTGAGGGAAAGGAAAGCAGAGCATTAATTCAAAAGTCTTAGAAGAATCTTGTGAATAACTTCTTTTTTTTTTTGCAGCAGGCCATTTAGTAAAATTTTCTTTTTGAGTCTTACAACTTAAAATTCTAACAATACTGAGCCAATTAAAGAGGATAAAGAAAACTATAATTACAGTTTTATTGTCATGTAAATCTGATTTTTGAAGGTTTCCTTTCCATTACCAGGAAGTGAAGTCCTGAGGTGCAGGTTCTGTGGTCTGAATGAAAGAGAGACCAAGAGCACTGCCCTGATAAGATCTGGTTCTAGAAAGCTCTAGAAAATGTGAAAACCAAAACAGCAGCATACCATCACCAATGTTGATTTCATAACACAAATCTGGAGCCAGGTAGCAAACAAACTTCACAATCCAAAATAATTCAGTTAAATTACTGCCCTTCTTATAACTTCACGATATACAATTATGACATACAAGCACAGAAATAATGTTTGGAACAAAGACATTACAAAGGTGTTTGGGGGAGTCTGACTCCTCTAATTGAGACTTGAACCCCCCAGCAAATATTGGTATGTGTCTCCCCAGCCCTGTCCGAAGTAAAATTACACTACAAATCTGTACACCCCTACGGTGGGTCATACCATTTCTCAACCGATGGGATTGCCTGAGCAGGCTGGACTCAGTCATTACTTTGGCACATTAATTGTGAAGAGAGAACGTACCACAGGGTTTGAATCACAGGGGGAGCTGAGACTTGCTGAAGGAGACCTAAACCCCTGTGGTGTGGCGATTGCCCTCCCGCCCCCCCCCAAAAAAAGCCAGAGTGTAATTCCAACCCTGGCGCTGTCCACACCTGTGTGCCCTCCCCCCTCCGCTGATGCCCTCACCCACAAACAGGTGTCTATTTTTCCCCTTGCACGCCACGCACTCCTCCAGGAGGGCTGACAGAAATCGGGTGGTGGGGGGGGGGGGGGATCTGTCCCCCGGTGCCAGCTGGTTGCCTGACGACACCTGGCCCGTCATTCAGACGCGTTCGCGCGGCGCTAACCCAAACCGATCTCTGGCCAGCGTAAAAACCCCACCGCACCTCTCGGTTCCCAGACCCATGAATTGGCACAACAAAGTGGACGATTTAATTTGCAGACTTAATTAACAAGTCCCCCGTTGTGGTCCTGCCAGTTTAAAAAACAAAAAGGTTCAAAATAAATAAATAAATAAATAAAAATCACCAGATTGTATCTGGTGTGGTGTCACCTAGCTTCTTTTTTTAATTCACAGTACAAAAAAAAGGGGCCTTATTTAGTATGCAAACTGGCCTGCGCAATTAGGCAAATTGGAACGTTTACAGCCAGTGGGATACAGGCCGTAAGCTATCGTCCCAGTGTCCTGTCTCTACAGACATCAGTCATAGTCAGGTAGTGACACAGTCCTGGTTCGAACATGTGATGTCAGAGCTGCAGGGGCGATCCTGCCCTCGTGGGGGGGTGGCTTTAACACCTAAACTCACTGAGGGTCCTTGTATTTTGAATCTGCTAGTAGAGGTCAATATAATGATGTCCTGTCAGTGATGTCTAGCCCGATCCCTTTGAATGCTCCCATTGAATGCCAGAGCGTGGACGTTCTGAAAACTGGATTCTTAATACTTACTCGTATGCAACGACATCGCACAATATCACAAAAGTCATCACACAACTGTCTTTTGGCTTTTCACTCAGTGGTTGAATGGCATAACCATAACAACACACATATTATTCACATTATTGCATTTTTATTTTTTGCATGATGTCCACACCATCAAGGATCAATCTTTAGTAAAGATTACTCTTTTTTTTGTGTTCATGTGTTGGTACTACGCCCTTGCTTACATCCTTAGATCTTGGAGGATAGTTAAGGTGCATAAGGTTCTTGGGCACAGTTAAGGTACAAGCTTCAGCGTTCATACATGAAAGAAGGTGAGTTGACATAAAACACTTGCCTGCAATGGTGGACGTGAGTGCCAAACAGGAAGTCAAGGCACAGCGAGGAAGGGCATGAAGCCAGAGGGCCAGAGTGCAGCTTCAGCCCAGTTTCACATTAATAAAAGACAAAAAAAATGGGGAGGGGGGGTGGGGGGGAGCAAAGCCTCCAAACTCAGGATTATTTATTTAAAAACAAATGAAACAAAACAGTGGAAAAATGAAAGGGCTGAGAGAACGCCTGAAGGGGTGGAGAGGGGGCGGGGGGGGGGTGGTGGTGGGAGGGAGGTGGGGGGGGGTGTATGAACCAGACTACAATTTGTCTGGTCGGGTAGATCAGAGACAAAAGCAGTCAGGTTGCTCAGGCAGGCAGGTGTGTTGCTTCCCTGTCAGAACTTTTGTGAAGCAGTGTTATATAAAGGTAGAGCTGTGGAGCAGGTGGGGGGGGGAGTGGAGGGTTTGGGGGGGTGAGGTTGGGGGAGGGAGGGGGACGCTCCACATAGCACAGCAGCCCAGCTCATCTGATGTCTCCAGTACTCTTCAGGGAACCTGCACATTCCCACAGAGCTTCCCTACCTTCCACAGGAGAGAGCACAGGCCCACTCTGCTGCCTCCTCATTCGGGATTGGTTAGTGCCACACAGAGAGCTATTTCCCCTGTGTGTGGGGGGGGGGGGGGGGGAGCTGTCGTGGGCGAGCGAGACAGGTGAGTCGTGTCCTTATTCAGGCCCAGCGAGTGCGGAAAGCTAATTCCTTTCCCGGGCCAGGTTTAATAGAGAGAGAGGAGGGAGAGTGCGAGTGCCGTATTACTTTATATTGCATTTCAGGTATCCCGGCAACCCACGCTTATCCAGAGCCAGTTGGACTATTTAAAGTCGCGCAGCTCGTTTCATAGGAGCCGGGTACTTTAATGGAGCGGTTCAGGTTAAGTGGCCTCGCGCAAAGGGGCCAATGGCACTGCCCCCCGTGCGCCCCCCCCCCCCCCCCCCCAACTGGGGACGGAACCCACGACTTTTAACCTTCTAGCGCAGGTTGATACGCACCACTTCCCACCTGCCTATTTGACATTAGCCAATCTGTATGCTGTGTACTGGAGGGGGTGGGGGGGTAGGGGGGTGGTGTGGGGGCAGGTGACCTCCAACCTGCTGTCATATGTCTGCTGTCACATCTCTTTTCAGTGTTGCAGCAGAACTGGATCCCAGGCAGAACTTGCAGAGCACAGAGACGTGTGTTAAAATGAGTGCAGCGAGTCAATTCAACTGTCACGGAGTACGCACCAGCCAAGTGGGGGCCGTTCGTTTCGCTGCTCCCACTCCCTCCCTAGATCAGTTGGAAGGTGGGGGGGGGGGGGGGGGGAAGGGGGTGTGGGGTGGGGGGGGGTCTGTGCGGTTTTGTCACTTTGTGCGAACAGAGCCTAACTGTCGGTTAACGGCGACAGGCTGGCGGAAAACATAAGTGAGAAGTGTTGATTCCGTAATTGGCGAACGTGGCGATCAAACTTGACAGTTGCAGATTCAAATCTAAACTGCGGGCGAAAGGACAAGCAAACAGATGGGCTCTGAATGCTGTTCTCTCGTCGTCTTCCTAAGATTGTTATGTGCTAAAATAAATAGCAATTCTGAACAGGCAATGGGTGTTAGGAAGTCTGTTTGCTAACACACACACACACACACGCACACACAATGTAAAAACCCAATAATTTCCTCTCAGCCAGACATTTGGAATATGGAAATGAATGCAGTTTCATCTTGCATTTGTTTCAGTCAGATTATTTTAATAAGGTTAGTGAGAGTCACATAAATTGTATACATACTGTATATTAGATGACACTTGATAAAACACACTATGAGGGGTGATTTAGCAATGTAACTAAAAAAAATATCCAACTAGAGCATAAATTTGGCTTCTTGATTTTTTTGAACAAAACAATGAACAAATGCGGTCAAAGGAGAGTAAGCCCCTGGGCTTGCCCACTGATCCTATTCTAGAGCACAAGACAGGTGCTCCAATGGCGTCCAAGAGACAGCCCCCTTTGGCCTCCGTCGAGCAGCCAATCCTGAGAGAAGAGAAACAGTAGATTTCATGTAGAGCGGGAACATAGACCCTTTGTCATGTTCCCATAAATCATGCATATAAACTGGGAGAACATAAGAACCCTGGGAACATAGGACCCTCTGTCATGTTCCCATTATGTGCCATATATATTTGGGGAACATAGGACCCTTTGTTATGTTCCCATTATGTGCCATATAAATCTGGGGAACATAGGACCCTGGGAACATAGGACCCTCTGTCATGTTCCCATTATGTGTCATATAAACGTGGGGAACATAGAACCCTGGGAACATAGGACCCTCTGTCATGTTCCCATTATATGCCATATAAACCTGGGGAACATAGGACCCTGGGAACATAGGAATGCAGCAGGCGGAACGTAGCATGCTTGCCACCTCTTGCCCCCTGAAACACATCTCCCTGATCCGCGTACGTGCCGCTACGACAACGAGAGCGGCTGTCGTTGCCCCGGTTACCAGAAGCCCACAACCTGCGCCGATGTCAGCGCAGTCGTTGCGAGAACGTTCTGCGTTAGCCTGGGAGGGCCTTTCGGCTGGGCGTGCCACCCCAGGGGCCCGTGCTGGGAGGGCTGCGATTGGACGAAAACGCTTCAGCGAGTGAGCGAGCCCAAAAAACCACCGAAATCACGTGCGGCTACAGAGGCTCTGTTTAAGGGGCCTCGACGTCGCCCCCTAATGGCCATCGCGACGCCTCACGCGCTCAATAATGAATCGGGCTCCCTGGGTTTCATTTTGCCAGGCCTGATCTATTTGATTTTTAAAATTCGGAGTCTTTTCGAAAGGTCTCATTAGTTCCCCCCCCTTCCCCCCCCTCCCCCTCCACCGTTTTTGATGAGCTCTCGAGGGAGATTCGGTTATTTTGATCGGCCCCGTCAATTACCCATTCGCTCCACACCGCGGGCGCCCCCCCCCCCCCCCTTTGTCATTGTTCCCCTCTTATTTAAGAATCAGGTGTGAAGCCTTGCCCAGGCGGTTACTGCTGCGCTGACAGATTTATGAATTTTGCAGACAGTGGTGCAATATTAAACACGCCCGTCGCTGCTGAACGTGTATTAGCCGGGCCGCCCGGTGTGTTTTTCTGCATGTTCCCACGGCTCATTATCAGTGACCTCTGGTTTTATAGAGGTTTAAATACGGCGATGGGTACAGTAGGGAAAACGAGCGATTAATGCCACAAGAGCAAATTTATGTCGGAAAAAGCAGATGTCAAGACTTCCGGGCCAGACGTGTCGTATTAGCAAAGGCTGATTTCTGATTTATGGTCAGGGGATATTTATTTTTAAGCAAAGATCTGCTCAAAACGAGGCTTTGTAGAATGACTGTAAAATAAATAAATAAATAAATAAATAAAAACACGAGAAGGTGTCAATGTCAAAGTTTTAGGTTCTCGCTTTGAGAAAAGACAAAATTGCTAAAATGATCAAATGAGCGATGGTGGTTTTCGTGCATTTGCAAGGTAGTCATCACTTCAAAGGTGAAAAACACTTGAAAATAAAAAAACGACTTTTTTTACAATAAAGCAATCGAAAATAAAGCTTTCAGCCGTGGCTCCCGAATGTCTCCTCGAGCACCCCCAGCCGGGTCCAGGTATTTGCTGTGTTCCATCTCAGGCACACCTGACGTAATTAATCAAGGGCTTGATGCATCAGGTGTGCTTCAAACACCTGGATCCAGCTGGGACACGGGTCTGCAGCCCTGGTCCTGGAGAGTCATTATCTCTGCTGTTTTTTTTTAAAATCAGCACCCAAGAAACCAGGTGAAGTGGGTAACCGTGTGTAATCAACTGCTCTGATTGATTAATTAAGTGCAGAGTAACAATGGAAACCAGCAGGAACCTGTGGCTGGGGCTGCCCAAAGAGAGGTTTGAGAACCACTGCTTTGCGGTGTGTAAATAAACATCATTTTGAGTCTGCCCATTTACACGAGTAGCCTATTAAACAAATAACAAATAAATTCAATTCATGAAGCTAAAAAAAAAATTCCTACAATGCTACAATGTAGGTTACTGGTCCTACTTCAGTTTTCAGTTCAATCCTGATTTGGAACCCCTGATTCTACTAATTAACAGCTCAACAAGATCTCTAGCTGTTGAATGTGATGTGGCTTTGTTAGGGTTGGAGCGAAAAACCTACAGGACTGTAGATCTCCAGGAACAGGGCTGGGCAGCCCAGTCCTAGGAGGATTTTTGAATTCATGAATTGAATTTCACTCCATTTTGGAAGTTGAAAATCGAATCGACCCCAACCCTGTTTAGAAGGTAATCCAATCGTGTGCTTTGGAGACTTGTCAGCGCTACCAAGGTCAAGTAGATCAAACTAATGGATCCAATAGAGGTGATTCCAGCTGCGGAAAGTCCGGGGGTCAGAAAGTAAAAGTCCTGCCGTGTGTTTCTTCCACCCATGAACTCAGCCAGCAGATATCACTAAATCTCCAGGCTGAAGAATTGTGCTATTTCGTAGATCCAGGCAATTGGAATGAAATACAGGAGACGACTTTCACTTTCTGAACCTGGATTTTCCATCTCTGGATGTTCCATGGTTTGTGTACGAATGGCCTGACAGAGTAAAACCGAATGTGTGTGTGCATGTCTAATGATGACCTCAAGCCTTTTCAGCTAAATTAAATTTGCTAAATTACAATGACCAGCTGTCAAATAGGAGGGTCAAGGCACCATCCATGGTCACCTTGGGAAGAAGGAGAACACCCAAAGCCCCCCCACCCCCCCTCCCCCGCCCCCTCCAACAGTCCTTTGAGAATGGGAATGGTCCGGCCCTCCATATGTACTGGACTGGCATCTGTTCCCTGTTCATAAAACGTTCATCGTCTTTTATTTTTTTATTTTTTTTTTTTCCCGGCTCAGATTTTTTCGTCCCCTCAGATGCACCCCCCCCCGGGACCGAAAGATCGCTCTGATGTCTTTCGCTCCTCTCCGATCAGACGGGTGATCCCGCACGGCGTGAGGAACCGCTCCGCGTTTTTGTCAGAGTGTTCTGGAGATCACTGACGACTGCGTTCGTGGCCAGAGGCGCACGGGAGCCAGCTGTGATTAAAAACGCAGCCTTTTTCTTTTCCAATCCCCTCTCTCTTTCTCCCAGTTATTATGATGGGGATTGTGTGACAGGATCTCTCTCTTTCTCCCGGTTATTATGATGGGGATCGTGTGACAGGATCTCTTCTTTTATTTCATCTGAATCAGGTCCGTGCTGTAAACCTGCTAAATTAAGCGCGTATTAAATAACACTGGGAAAATAACAAAAACGTACACTGATAAGCACACATGCAACACTATTGTGCACTGACAACATAATAACGCAAGACGTGTAATTATGTTATACTGAGGAGTACTGTATTGAAGAGACTAAATATACATTGATTGTTCTATACATGTACTAGATTGCTGCATTATGCATGCAGTTATGTTATAATGAGAATCATATAGAAAGAAAAAATTACTGTGGAGTTATTGATCATATGTTGAACTCCTGATATTCTGAAGCTACAGTCCAGGTTGCCATGAAGGATTTTTTGGCCTTTTATTTAATTATCACCTTCAAAGACATCTAGCACATGATTTAGGGAAATAATAATTAGATTTTAAAAATTGCATTCCCAAGAATGTGTGCTACTGATCTTTCATGGATATATACAGACTGGGGTGAGGTGATAAATTCGAAGGAAAAACCTTAATAAATGAGTGGAGAAACATAATGAATGCAGATGCTTCCATACAGGTGCACTGCATGATACAATTAAGCAATTAACCTTCAATCATGCTCTGTGGCTTGTATAAAAATGCTGAGCAGGCCCAGCTGAACTTGATTTTGGATCAAGATGGCACGAGGAAATCATTTAAGTGACTTTGAGAGAGGGTTCATTATTTTGGAAACAACGGCAGGAGCTTCAGTCACAAAGACTGCTCAGCTGGCTTGTGTTTCATTAGGAACAGTGACTGAAGTGACATATGCATTTAGATCTATGGGAAAGACTTCAGTAAATAGGGTCGAAAATTGTGGTCAAGGGCGCACATTCCATGACCGTGATGCTCGTGCATTAGTGTGGTTTGTAAACGGAAGAGCAGCTCTTCCTCAGGTGACTGAGAATGTCAATGCGGGACGTGATCAGACTGTTAGCAAGAACAGTCTGTCGACAACTACATAGAGAGGGATATTTTAGTAGGGTTGCAGTGCATAAACCCCTCACTGTAAAGACGAATACACATTTCAGAGTTCAGTGGTGTTCCCCTTTGTGTGATGAAACATTTCTTTGCTGATGGGAGTGGTCTCTTCTAGGTTGACAATGTCCCCATCCACAGGGCATGAGGGGTCACTAAATTGTATGAAAATCATGTGAATCATATGCTATGGCCTTCACAGTCATCAGATCTCAACCTAGCTGCTTACCTATGGGAGATTTTAGACCAATGTGTTAGACAGTGCTCTCCACCACCATCATCAAAACACCAAACGAGAAAATATCTTTTGGAAGAATGGTGTTCCATCCCTCCAGTGTTCCAGAGACTAGTAGAATCTATTCCAAGGCGCATTGACGATGTTCTGGTGGCTCGTGGTGGCCCAACGCCTTAAGACACTTTATGTAGGCTAAACACAAGCACAAAATATACATATTTGTGCTTGTGTTTCACAAGTGGCAAGGAAGTGGACTGTTTTTGTGGAAATACAAGGGAACTTTTTGCCTTGTCAGTACATCTCAGCATCTCCCTTTGATGCCTGACTGCATACTGAAATCTGTCAGACTGTGTGTTCTGCGTTCCCAGGATAAAAGCTTTTGTTGTCCTAGCTCTGGAAAAAAAAAAAAAAAAAAATGTAAAAAAAAGTGAATGTGGTTTTTTTTCTTTTTTCCTTTCTTTTTTTCTCTCTGCAGTTCTGAGAAGTATATTGAGAAGTCAATAACCTGAAATAATAATGTTGTAAAACACAGAGAGCAGACACGGGTGTATTAGCTTTCACAAACATTGGGATTTTCAGGCAGCTTCTGTGCCCAATCGTTTACATCCATCATTATTCGCCGGACGTGCTCGGACTGACGATTGGCCCGCTGAATTATTTAGCCTGGAAGTGAGGCCGCGGTGGGCCCGCAGAGAACAGTAATAATCTTATCAGAGAAATGTCAAGATGCTGAGCCGCATAAACTGCATTTCAAAAGCTTTAAAAATCATTATTTTTCGTATGATTGAAAGCCTCAGTTTCTCCAGCTCCCAAATACCACAACAACAACAATACTATTATTATTATTATTATTATTATTATTATTATTATTATTATCATCATCGTCATCGTCATAATCATCATCATCATACAATACCAATAGGCTTTCAGCCTTGGCTTGAAACCATAATAATAAAAATGAAACGTTGTAAAGTTATATTTGAACCTTCGAGCTTGGTCTCATATCTGAGATTTTAATGCAACACATTCTTCTCCCACCATATATTGTATGCTATTTGCTAGGTGGCTCACCAGCCAGGGAAAGTATCCTAGCCACAACTCCTGTGATGAATTACAGAGAACACCAAGTACCGCTTTATGTGTACGTGTGTGTGTGTGTGTGTGTGTGCGTGCATACTGTATATCTTTGAGAACTCCACATTAAATTGAAAGGCAGAAACAACCGTGAGAAAAGAGAAAAGTTATGATTGCATTGGTGGCGAATACATTTTCCCATATTTTCCCCCAAAGTATTTATCATCCGTTTACCTACTAAAAGCCACGGGATAAATGACTCTAATATATTTTTGGAGGATTTGCTCGGAATTGTCTGGCTTTCCTTTTTGTCCACGGCTCATTTAAGCAGCTGGGTGTTTGCCAAAGCAGTGGACTGCACGAATACCTCACAGCGCAAACGGTCCCGGGTTCGAATCCTGGCTGGGGCCTTTCTTCAGGGAGTTTTCATTCATAAACAGGAGGACTCATGACATATATTATCCTCTCTTAAATACATCAGTGGGTCACTGCTATTTATTAGCTTGCATACCGTTTTGGAGGGTGCAAAGATTTGACTAACAGTAAGTTCATTTTGACTTGATATTTGCTGAAGCAATTAAGGCAGAGCAACTTGTTCAAGGGTACTCCTGTGTATTGCACTAGTGACTGTGACACAATGTATTGAACCCCTTTATCATGCTTATGTCATGCCATACCATGAGTAGCATGACACCTAATGGGTAATAGACATTACAGGTCACAGTTCACAATGTTCGTCATGTGACTATGTGTGGTAGTTGGGAAAACACGCAGCGCAAATCATGAATGTGTTTACCTGGACAAATACATGACACAGCAGCAGTGAAGCACTCAAAATGTAACCTGCCGCTATATGGTTACAAGCCCATCTTCTCAAATGAGCTGCTGCCAAGTCAATTTACGGCCTTTTAAACCCTGTTCAACATCACAAATGTGTGATTAGAAGGTCCTTGACCGAACATTCTAATGCTGATGTCACAATCAGCCCTGGAGATGGAGTGATTGTGACATCAGCATTGAAATGTTCCGTTACAGACATTCTAGTAATCACACAAAGCAATGGAGTTCTGAAGCACTGACTTGGAATTTTGAAGAAGAACAAAAAACATTCCAAAATAGAACTCCTCTTCATCAATCAATCAATCAATCAATTAATCAGACTTTATTTATATTGCAATACAAGGTGCTTAACAACACAATAAAAATACAACAATACAATGAAAATAAGAAAATGGTAGTATAGAGGGTGGATTAAAATAAAATTAAAATAGTATTTTAATCTAAAAGATTTAAAATAAAAGATTAAATTAAAAGATTAAAATAAAATAAAATAAAATGGATTAAGAGAATGCCAAACTAAAAAGGTATGTCTTAAGATTTCTTGTAAAGGTGTTTACAGATTGTGATGCCCTCAGCTTCTCAAGCTGGCTGTTCCAGAGGCGAGGACCATAGATACTAAATGCCGGCTCCCCGTAGGTCTTTGTCCTCACCCGGGGAACAACTAAAAGGCCAGTGCCAGAGGACCTGAGTGATCTAGAGGGAGCATACATCGAAAGCATGTCTAACAAGTATTCAGGCGCTAGTCCATTGAGTGATTTGAACACCAACAATAGGATCTTAAAATCTATTCTAAAACTGACAGGCAACCAATGAAGGCACTTTAGGACAGGTGAGACGCGTGCTCTCCTTCCGCTCTTGGTCAGCGCACGTGCTGCTGCATTCTGAATGGCCTGTAGTTTATTCACGGGGTTAAGAGAAGAACTCGGCGACGATTTCCTGCGTGACAGCGCACTGTGAACGGTCTTGACCGCTTGGGGTGGGGGCTGATGAATATGACCGCAGGAGCGTGCTGCTGCCCGGCTACGAGGTCCGGCGATGACTCATTAATCAGCCCCCCTTCCTCCTCCTCCTCCTCCTCCTCCCGCATTAGCCCACCGGTCCGTCGCCTCGCGGCGTCCGCAGAGCCGTTTGCACCCTCCGGAGACGGCCGGCTTCATTTTCGTAACCCTAAAGAGGCGCAGATAAGGCCAGCAGGGGAGAGGGGAGAGAGCACTGCTGCGTTGTGGCGATGCCATCAGGCAAAAAGCGGGCCGAGGTTCTCTCAGCGTGAGCTCAATAAAAGCAGAGCCCAAACGCTTTCCTTCGTTATCCACGCTGGGGGGGGGGGGGGGGTGGACACAATCCGTCTTCCTTCAGAATGTCCCGTTTGGCAGCTACTGAGCGGAAAGCACTCCGACCGCTGTGGCGCCCCGACCCGAAACTTTGAGATGCCGACTTCAACAAGGGAACGCTTTCTCCTCACGGCTCGAACCCTGGGCTATCGTGCGGTCACTGACAGTAATGGAAAAGTTTGTTTGAGAACTGAACAAATAACGCTTGCCTAATTTTGTTAATCAAATGTAAAATGGCAAAATGCTGGAGAGCTTAGATAAACTTTGGATAACTTTTTAGTACAGGTTATTATTTACAATTACACTTCTCATAGTGCTAATGTAATTGATTTGTAGTTAATTAAATGATTAGGTTGGTAAGTGTTTTTATGATATTATGTGGGTTTTTTTTTTAAAGAATATGCATGGTATTATCTTATCATTTACACCGTTATTAATACTGTGGTTTAGAAATGGTGCTCAGTGTGTCTAAGCTTTACAAACAGACTTGGTTGTATAGTCATCATAATCCTGCAACCCTTTTCTCTACGTTTCTCAGTCCTATTTCTCAGTTGAGAAGTGAAATGTTTTTTACATGTCCTCATTAGTTGTGCCCTGCCCTTTTCAGCAACCCCGCTGAGTAACCTGAACTTCAATGAAAATAATTTACTTCCCCCTCTGTTAAGGGAAGAAACAGGCTAACTTTTAAAAGCATTTTGTTGGACAAACACGTAATTTGCTGTATGTACACGATACATTTTGGTGCACAAACCAAACACTTTCACGTGATGCTAAATGGTAATGCTAGTAATAAATGAGAGTTACAGGAAAGCATTGCTTGCTGAACAGAGCCAGCTGCTGGCATAAATGGCCTATGCAATTGTTTAGGACCATACAATTCAGGTTCTAAATGTTTGCTATTTCGTTAGAACGACATTTTACTAGTGCAGTATCCGAGGGCGCAATTGTTTTTCTTGTTTTTTTTAACGATGCTATTGTTCTTGAGCCGCGATCGCCGACAAATCCCATCCCCTCGTCCTGCTTTTCCACCGGAATGTGTCCAGTCTTCAAATGATCTGTACATGTCCAGTTCGTGGGGCCTGAGTGAACAGTGGGACAGTGTAATGTCCGGACCGTGTACCCGTTGTATGTGACTTCCCGATCTGATGTCGGTTCCTTGGTTCTGAGGGGGATGGACCCCGGGTCCGACATTGGATACTATGTTGTCTGGTTTTGACAAATTCTAAATCAGGCAACCTTACCCATCGTTCCATCCCACCTCCCATCCCTCCACCCTGGTCCGCAACTGCATCTGCTACACCCAACCCCCCCCCCCCCCCACCCCCAACCCAGATCTGCAATCAGTTGCCCCGATTCATTCTTGTTAACAGCCACCAAAATCCTTGAACTGGCTGGGTACACTAATTTCCAACGGCAGCTTATTTTCTGAAGTTATGTTTCTCTGAAAACGAGCGGGGCCATCAGTCCCCCCCCCCCCACCCCCCCGCTGGCAAGTTCAGGAAGAGAGACAGTGGGGGGGCCGTGCAGTTTGTTTTCTCCCATTTTTTTTTTTCAGCACCTCCGAAGCCAATTAACTGAAACGCACAGCCCAGATTGTGGTTTGTCATAATTAGAAGTCTTTCAGAAACGCTGCTTGTCTCGCAGTGTTCATGAATCACTGCGAGATAGCGCCTTTAGCCATCTGCGCAGACAGGTTTTTTAACTCTCTAGCAGGCATATTTGTTTATCTATAATTTATAGTAACATCGCAGTCCATCTTTAATGTGCCGCTGCATTAAATGCTGGAAACATTTCGTTCTTCGTCAAATGTTTGTCCCCGTTCAGAATTGCGTTTCACTCAGTCATGAACAAACCACGCGACTCTGCAGGTTTATGTATTCGCAAAAAAAAAAAAAACGCAAAACGCAATTTAAACCAAGAAACCAGTGACTTGAAAACAAATCTCTACAGTCAGAAATACAACTCAGTTCAACTAAGAGTGATTATTAATTAGGGGTACAAGCACTAATTGTGCCGGAAACCTATTGTTTTTGTCAGGAATTTTAAATTTTTTTTAATATGAATTTTAATAACTATGCCAGAGGCTAACCAAATTTCGTAAACTTGTTTGGATGGTCAAGCACTCGTGTCAATTAAAACATAACGTAAATTGGCCACCTGGCGGCGATATAGCGGACATGACAAAAATTTTGATACTGCAATCACAGACCAAATGACCTGTTTTTTTCCTTTTTGTTTTATTTGTACTGTCACTTTTTGGCGAAAATTTTGCCAGCCACTCCCAGAACCGCTTCCAACTACGAACTTCGCCATTTTCATTATTGTCGCATTTGGCTTGCTAGCATCATCGGCTCACTGGCATCACGTAATAAACTTGACTGCAGTCAGTGCAGTGAACACGCGCGTCCAATAGTGCAAAACCGATGAAATATAAAGTATAACTGATCAAAAACATACAGATATTGATTTAAAAAACTTGCATGTTTTTATTTCTCATATTTTTTCTTTTCTGTTTTCAGTTTTTTTTATTGACAACTTTACTGCGACCCTCCCACGACCCCCAAATGGGGTCACGACCCATAGTTTGAGAACCCCTGCGCCACATTATCCAGTGGGCCATATTTTTTTTAACATGAAAACTATGCTTTTCCTTTTTAATCCGAGAATGTACGCGTGCTGACATTATATCACAGCTTCAAAAAAAAAGGGTTATGGATGTAGAGGCGTCTTTTACGCACGGAAATTACCCCGCCGAACCATTTCACGCAATTCAACGTGGCTTCAAAGCCGCCGCCATTTGTGTTAATGCTTAAATTGGCCTTACAGTTAAACGGCCTTTTGTTAACTGTTCCGGAAGCAAAAGCATAATAAAAAAAAAAACGATAACGATACGCTAAAGATAGAGGCTGCCGAGCGGCGTCGGGAAAGCATGCTAATGGTAGCGCGCGCGTGTTTGCGCTAATGGCAGCGCGTGCGTGTTTGCGCTAATGGTAGCGCGTGCGTGTTCGTAATGGTGCGCGTGCGTGTTCGCTATAGCGCGTCTGTTTTCGCAATGGTGGCGTGCGGTTTCGCTAGTGAGGCGTGCAGTTCGTGGTTCCGTCGTGTTTCGCTAGTAGGCGGTTTTCGCCCTCAGATGTCACGGTCTCTTCGAGGCTAATTTCGTTCCGAGGCTAAACTTAGTTCGTCAAAATGGAGTCTTAACTGGAGGCGACGCTGTCAGAGGACAGCGGAGAAAACGGGTCAGATAAGGGGGGGAGGGGGAGGGAATGGGGGGGGGCGGGGGTGTCGGCAAAGCTGCCAGTAAAGCTGTCAGCCAGTGCTGTTATGCTTAAAACCGCACTGGCTTCTGCTTTTTTTTGTTTTTCCTGTCAGGCTTATCGTACGTCTCCCAGTGCACAACCTGCTGCACCACGGGCCACTGAAAAACAGCAGTCATCGTGAAACTCTTTTCACATTCTGGTGAGAATAGAGCTGCTGTGTCCCGGTGGAAATACAGGAACTGGACCACTCTGTGCACCAGGTGTCCTAGACACACCCGGTTTCGTCATGCCCCTCAACACCCCCCCCCACCCCGCACAACCTCCATCCAAAACCGCAATCTACATCCAACCCGGGCCGTCTGCAAATTTCTCCCGGCACACCCGTGACTGGAACGCAGGCGTCGGTGTTGGAGTGGACGTGGAACCCGGCGGTCGGCGCTGAAGTGGACAGGAGGATTTCGGAGGTGACGGGGTTAAAAAGAAGAGGCGAGACACAGCTGAGGTTTTTTATTTGATTGTCAGCGGGCGAAGATTTGAGGGAGCACTTCAAATTTCACAGTCCGTAGACACTCTCTCCTCTGAAGGAAAGTATTCAGTATAAACATCGGACTGATTGCAAAATGCAAACACACACATACACACACACACACAGACATACTCACATACACGCTCACAAACACACACTCACTCACTCACTCACACACACACACACGCACACACTCACTCACTATCTCGCACACACACACACACTCACTCACTCAAAAACACGCACACACACACACACATACACACACACACACACAGACATACTCACATACACGCTCACAAACACACACTCACTCACTCACTCACTCACACACACACACACGCACACACTCACTCTTCTCTCACACACACACACACACACTCACTCACACACACATACACACACGCACTCGATGTTCAACAGTTAAAGTTAACTTTGTCAAACCTTATAGAACCAAAACTTCTGAATAGTACAGACACCACAAAGAAATTGGCTTTGTTGTCAAAGCATATCCGTTCATATTTTTAAGTATGTCATAACAAATGAATATAAAATGAATGTCATATGATGCCGACGTCTTGTAAATTTTATATTTTCACAGTATTGCCACTCTAAGGCTGCACACATCGGCTCCAAAGCCTGATTTCAATCAAACAGACGCACAGTATAACCAGATTCAACACTTTGATTCTCTTTCCCCGTGAGTGCTTAGAACGCAATTTATTCTGGAGCTAGAATTTTATTTGGAAATGGCACTAACAACATTAGCAGCTGAAATGGCAATACTCTAATCTGGCATGATTTGTAGGGTTCATAACTTCACAAGTGAGAATTGTAAATACTCTTCTGGATTGGATAATGGGCAGGGAACTGGCACTTTACTGAGCACCGACTGTTGAATAAATATCAGCTGTTTTATGAACCCAGTTCGTAAAAAAACAAAACGCTTTTGCGATGGTTCATTTCTGCTATGCTGGCAACATCGGACCAGTTCAACTTAAGCGAAGGAGACGTACCAATAGGTTTCTCAGAGTCAGGACGAAACGTGCATATATATTCTACACTTACACTCCCGAACTGACAGTGAAGGGCGATATATGTGACAGACTGACAAGACTGGAGTCCCAAAGCAATTGTAAACAGTGCAGGTGATATGACCTGACCAGACCTGGGTTCAAATACTTTTTTGTGCTCTGTTGATCTTGCCTGATGTAATTGAGCCTGACAATATGACCAGAAGGCGGGGTGTGCGCTTTTTGAGAGTATTTCATTGGTTCCAATACACCAGACAAGATCAGTAAAGCGTAGAAAAGTATTTGAATCCAAAACAAATACGTATTTGACCCAGGTCTGGATCTGACACTATTAGCCAGGGTCCAGGAACAAGCTAATGTTGTCTTTCATCTTGGGCCCCTGGACTGAATTTACTTTGTCCTTAGATCTGACTTATCAAATAAATAAAAAAAAAGTTATCTTGGTCAATTATCCGAAGCAAGTACATTTTCTAGCCATTTCTCTGATCATTGAACTTGATAGCAATAGGGCAAAACATAGCTGGCATCCTCCTGCTACATGCTGTTTGTTTGCGAAAACTCATCTCCTTTTCTTTTTGAATTAAAACCCATTATCCTTTTTTGGAGCATATAGAAGTTGGCAGTGTAGCATAATGGTTAGTGAACTGCTGTTGTTCCAAGAGTGAGTAAACCGAATTTCATCAGTGAGATATTCAGCTAATAAATTAATTGTACGTAAAAATGTAATTAACCCCAGATAAGAGTATCTGCCATATTCTAAAATTTAGCATTAAGCTGTAATAATGGCAAAAAATGAATTGCGTATAGTAATTATTAATTACAGTATTGATTCAGTGCACTAAGTATGGACAGTATATTTAAACAGGGCCCGCCCTAGGATATTGGTGGCCCTAAGCAAATCTGTCCAACTGGGGGGGGGGGTTGTGTTGGATTCTGTTGAGTGGGGGGGGGTTCACTTGGTAAAATCCTTCTTACATTACATTGGTTATGAAATGTTTGGTTGCCATTCCGTTTAAAATTTACACCAAAAATTTATCTGCAATAGGGGATGAATAACGCAATTGCAAAAATAACGTTATTTACCTTAGATAAACATTGGATCGTGTGGCCCCCCCTAGCGGTTGTGGGGCTAAACAACCGCATAGAGCATTTATGCCACGGGCCGGCCCTGTATTTAAATGAGTACATGTCATCCAGTTTTGGCTTCCAGTTTTATGATCCGTTGCTTGTTATTTCTTGTTATCGCACCATGGTGAATTCTGTCGATGTGGCTCTGGGTCTCCAGACATAAATGAGATATATGGGCTCTTCCGTTTGTCCATATGGACCGTTATGTGTTCCTTTTTGTGAAAACAATGGAACGACAAGTAAAGACTACAAGTGCTGCGCATTGAGTTGCGCTTACTGCATGAAATGTGCTATACAAATAAAGTTTGATTGATTGATTGAAAGTGCAAGTTTCATGAAAATACGTTTTCATTTTTTATTGCGCTACCGTTGATATTCTGAGTACAATGCTTTTGCTCTCACTCCCTTATCTCGCCCATTTAGACAGTTGAATATTTGCTGTGGTTCTTTTTCATAAAGGTGCCTTCTGTCTCAGATATGACAGCTGTGCCTCACCTGGGGTTCATTCCTGGCTACCTGTGCAGCTGTGCCTCTTTAGTGTGCCGACCACCTCGGCTCCTCACCACTCTGCTTCGTTCAAAGCGAAGGTGAGACGGGTGCGTGGACACGGCTGTGAGTCAGAGCCTCCAATCACCGTCTCTCTCAGGAGGTCAAGAGGAGGTCACCATAAGCTGTGTTATATTTCAGCCAGGAACCCTCTCTCTCTCTCTCTCTCTCTGTCTCCCCAGCGCTTAACCCTATAACGTGTGAGATCACAAATGTGTGATTAGAATGTTCTTAACTACTGAACATTCTGATGCTGATGTCACAATCGCCGCTGGTGATTCGGAGCAATGGAGTTCTAGAACACTGAATATACCTGCTCTTCAAAGGGGTTAAATGTACAGATGGAATACACATGTATGCAAAAAGACATTGGTCTCTGACCTCACAATGGAGCAGTTTTTAAGGCTTAACATAGTATACCCCGTATTGTTTGTCCCTTGGCAGTTTAGGTCAGGGCACACAGTGGAAAAATCACACAGCGTTGAGTGTGATGCACAGTATCGATTCCCTCCTCTGATTTGGACTGATCATTTAACTGCCAAGTGCTGTATAATAATCATATCAAGCAAAAGCTATGTTTTTTTTGTGTATTTCTATTTATTTATTTTGCAATATTGATTCAACAGCACCTGAAATTATGATGCCTTAAGACAAGCAGAGACAAAACAAAAGCGCTATTTCATTGTACTAGTTTTGTACGATGGAAGAACAAAGCTCATCGCTATTCCGAAGCCTGGCCAATCATTCTAGACTTCAAAGGAACAATCAGAAGGAATTATTTATCATACTGGACGTCCCATCAGTCCTCTTTAGGGGCTCAGATCTAATGGTATCAGAACGCCTTCTTCAGCTCTGAGGGAGAACAGAAGGAAATAGTGAATAAGAATAATTTATCTCTTACTCAGGCACTTTACTTAATTTCATTTACTAAAAAATATGGATGATGCATATCAGGAGAAAGGTACTTTTGGATTCATCTCCTCAAGTCGGATGGACAAACATAATTTTGTATATTTACCTGTGTCCTGACTGGTATAAATAAATAAATAAATAAATAAATAAATACAGCAATTGTCCTGAAATCCAACTTACTTACATGTCCTCATTTACTCCACCTGGGAAAACAGAAACATTTTGAATCAAACTTGGGATTTTCTAATGTCTGTAAGGGGTCAGTACAATAGAACCGAAAAGGTTCAGCCTGGAGCACTTGAAGGCAAAGAGTTAAAGAGGGCCATTAACTGGCAACCAACCCAGAACTTTAGCAAAATCCAGAAAAGTTTGTTCCAAAAACAGTCTGTCATAACTATCCCTGATTTAATAAATAGCATAAATAATTCAACGGCCGCGTAAGTTTAATTTCATTTCCATTGAACTGGATGAACCCATTTGTCTTTTGCTGAAAACAGAAATCTCATGGAACGGAGAGACCGGTCTGGCTTGCTTAATGTATTTCCATCCACTTGTAATTACTCCGTAGCTTGAATGATGGGACCCACTGCACAGTGCGTATTGATCACAATGATATTTCATATCAGCCCCCCAGAACAGCGTGTACTTACACCGATCAGCCACAAACATTCAAACCACCTACCCAATATTGTGTAGGTCCCCCTCGTGCCGCCAAAACAGCTCTGACCCGTCTAGGCATGGACTCCATCTCTGAAGGTGTCCTCTGGTATATTTTGTATCCACTGTAAATTTGTATCTGATTGTGTTACTTTGTTGTCTTTGATGCTGCCACAGTGCAAATTCCCTCCAGGGATCAATAAAATACACTACTACTAGTACTACTACTACTACTTATTACATTATTGAGGCAACGTCAGGGATTTTGGGTCCCTGCCCCTACTGGCCCCTAGTTAGAATACATGTACATCTGAAATCGTTCCACGTGTCTGAACTGGGCCAGAGAGAAATGAATGAAATGAGGGATTTCTGTAAAAGATGTAGTGCAGGAGCATCGCAGATGCAGCTGTTTTTTTAAATAATTTTTTAATGCATTTTTTCATTCCATCCAAACCCATCATAGATGGATCAGTTTTGAAAATCAGTTAGGGGGCTGGTGGTGTGCTCTGTATATGAGAGGCCGCTGTACCGTACAGGTTTTTTCAATCTGAACAATGACACGCTGATTATTACTCTGTCAACCGCATTAATTTACCTTGAAAAAAAATATTAACTGGCAGTTACACAATTAGGGCACGGATGGAGCAAAAACTGAAATATCTCCCATACTCCGGGGCAAGATACTATCTAGTCTGTAGGTAATAAGAGCACTAATTTAGTTAGGAAAACGGAGAGCATTGTTGGGCTGGACGGCCTGTTCTCGCCATTATATTATGTCATGTTATGTTAAGCCCAGGAACACCTAACTCTCTGTATAATGAAACTCTATCGCTAATATTGCCTGTGCCTATACAAAGAGTTTTATCCTCAGCTGAGGTTATGCTCTCGCTGCTTGACAATTACTAGATAATACATAAAAGGCTTATACTCTCGCCCCCCTGCTGAGCCGCAAGTCTTCTGGAGGGTAGGGGGATTAGATTAGGAAATAATATTAACAGAAAAGATCATTCCATGACTACAGAAGCTGCAGAAGAAGAAAAGATTGACAGTGCAAAAATGAAAAGGCGGAAGGCACGGTTCCTGGGGTTAATGGTGCCTGTGCATATTAGGGAGTCTTGGAAGAAATTGTGGAGAGTGAGTGAGAGTGAGAGAGAGAGAGAGAGAGAGAGAGATGAAAAAGAGCAGAACGGTTAAAAGCAATGAATTGAGTAGGAACAAGGGCCCACACGTTTTGGTGTGTAACTTAAGGCTTTCATAACTATGTCCTTCGTAAGATATTTCTCTTTTTTTTAAATAAAGCATTCCTACAAAAATTGGATGCCGTATGTTGCGTAACGAAAACGGTGTTTTGTTAAGAACAGTTGATTATAACCACTTCGCACCCAGCCTTTGAAGGTCTTTTGCATTATTTATGAAGCTACAATTAGTATGAAGTGTGATGATTCCAAGGTTGTATGAGATTGCTCCAGAAACGTAGGCTGTATTTGCATTTAAAAAAACGTGTAGCGAAAAAAAAAAAGGTGGTACTCCACACTTACTCAGAATTTACTTTCATAAAAAGTGACGTGCAATTAGAGCATATTGAAGGTCACTGGAACAAATACCAAAATTTTTAATTTTTAAATGAAATGTCTGTCATAAAGTAGCAGCTAACCTTAGCTAGGAACATCAGGTCCTTTAGCTATGGCTAAGTCAGTAAAGTTATGGTTCTACGCTAGCCGTAAGACATGGTTACAAGAGATAATGATAAAAGAACTACAACATCAAGATCAAAATACAAGTGCTCCATGAATGTGCTGGAATACCAGGATACAAGCATTACATGAAGGTGCTACTTGATTTGGGGTAATAATACCAGAAGCTTTCTTATTGGTTACAGGCCACACCCCTTACTCCACTATAGTTTTGTGAAGTCACAATCGGGCCACACTCCTCACAACACTGTAGATTTGTGAGGTCAATGTCAGCACAATACCCCTCACACCACTGCAGATTTGTGATGTCACTGTCAGGATAATACCTCTCACATCACTGCAGATTTGTGATGTCATGGTCCAGACAATACCACTCACTCCACTGTAGATTTGTGATGTCACTGTCAGGACAATACCTCTCACTCCACTGCAGATTTGTGATGTCACTGTCAGGATAATACCTCTCACTCTACTGTAGATTTATGATGTCACTCGGGATAATACCTCTCACTCCACTGTAGATTTGTGATGTCATGGTCCAGACAATGCCACTCATTCCACTGTAGATTTGTGATGTCACTGTCAGGACAATACCTCTCACTCCACTGCAGATTTGTGATATCACTGTCAGGACAATACCTCTCACTCCACTGCAGATTTGTGATGTCACTGTCAGGATAATACCACTCACTCCACTGTAGATTTGTGAGGTCACTGTCAGGATAATACCACTCACTCCACTGCAGATTTGTGAGGTCACTGTCACAACCACACCTCTCACTCCACTGTGGATTTTGATGTTGCTTTCCAGTAGCTGAACGGGCTGATGCCCTGCACACTTCCTGAAACATTAAGACGCTCTTGTTTCTCCCTCGTGCACCTGAGCAGAATGCTGAGGTTGGACTTCTCCGCCCCGCCCGTGCGCAGACGGCTCACGTCCGCAGCAGCGGTGGCCGCTCTGAGTCCAGAAGAGCTAATTCGATATGCTTTATTATGGTCTGCCAGGGCCGGAGCTGTCAATGCGTCTGCACAGACTGCAGTGAGCTGTTCTGCTCGCTTTTCCCAGTACCTACTCTTAACTAGTGCAGCAGCTCTACCGCTGCGGACTCTGGCCCGAGCTGGCCAGTGAGGTACCTGGGGAAATGCCCGAATCTGTCCAGGTCCGTCCAGGTTCAGAAGGTTGAAGTCCTCCCGAGTATTTCACTGATCCCCCGGTCTTCCTACTGTACCTCCGAAAATCTGCAAAACGCAGGATTCCAGCCGCTACACGGACCACGTTTCATGACTAAGCCACTTCAGATTCCCTAGATCAGCATGTATTATATAATTTACACTTTACAAGCTGGAGTGCCACATCATTACTGCAGAACAATGCAATCCTAAATTATTTTTTTCGAAAATAAATAAATAAATAAATGTTCCGAACCAGACGGATATTTCAAATTGACCACATTTTTTTGACAAAGCCACTTCAGATTTTGTAGTTTGGCATGTATTATATAATTTACACTTTACAAACTTTGCAAGCTAAATTACCACACCATTGCCACAGCCTAAACCAGACTACAAAACTATACAATCCCAAATTGTTTTATTTAGCTCAGAAATAAATGATGTCCCTAACAAGAATTATTAATGAACAATGTGTAATATCTTAATGAGCGTCAATGAGGCTCTACATTGAAAAAAAAAAAAAATCTGGCCTCGTACTTCATTTTTTTATATATCAACATCAGTCTTCATTCCATTTCTTTATATCAACATCAGTTCTTCATTCCATTTCTTTCTCTTGCAGGTCACATGTCACAATGCAGTACGATGGAAATCTCCGCAGAACAAGAACGTATTTGCAAATGGAGAATGTACAGGACGTTCCGGAACAATTAGCTTGGATTTTTGGCAATCTCCCCTGTTTGTTTTCGGCATTCAGAGCCCAACAATTGATTCTGGGTTCCTGCCAGAAATTTCAAATGCCTTTGTGCCTCACCACTCCAAACTCCAAATAAATAAATAAATAAAATAAAACAAATGTTGGATTATATAAAATGCAGACAATCAGCATCCAGTTGTACGATTTAACGCCAATTAATGATGTGAAAATTGCGGTGGCGTCACAACGTGAATGCGAATCGGAAAACACATTAACAAATAACAAAATGACGAATACGAATAAGCGAATACAAATATGAAAAAACAATGGCAAAAAAATACGCAAGTACAAAAGCATGAAACAGCCAAATAAATCTCTGACGCACAATGACAACAAAAAAAGTAGCAACAAACTGCCACGCAACTGCAAATTTTGAAGCAACTGCAAATCGAAAACACATTATAGAAACACCCTGCATTTCATAAAAAAACAACAACGGAAGTGTCGACTTACGACCAAGACACAGGTGGCAACAGCTAGTGGCATACAGGTGGGACCGATAGTGGATTTCCTGGACCGGACTTAGCACTGTGAATTCTTTCATTCGTAAAATTTCCCAATGATGCTTGATTGACATGTACTGTAATAAATTTAAAAAGCAAGACCTCTAGATTGCAAGCTTTTGAAACAATGCTGTCTAAAGGCAATTAAAAAGAAACGATCCTCTGTTTTATGTTGGTTTGTATCCATTGCCCCAGCTACTGGGATCTGCTGTATAATGTATGTAAAGTCAAAGTCCACTTTGTGCTTGTGTTTTTATGAATTCTTATGACTTCAGTTTCAATATTCAAAAGGCTCCCAGAGTTGTATTCAATATGTGCACACGAACCGTGAAAAAAAAAAGTGTAAGATGTATATTTTGGTGCATTTAAGTCATCCCTTCATGAGAAGCCAGTTAATAGCTAAATCTGTCATATGTACAGAATGGATCAGCAACAGAATCCCAACGTATTTTTAAATAGTTTTGTAACAACCTTCAGAACACATTAGATGGAAATTTATGTATTTATGTGTTTCGTAGCGAGGAATCTGCTGGCTGAGAGACAAATGTATTCAGCAAGTTTGTTTGGAGAGAGTCATGGTCCTTTGAAACACAAATGATCAAGCACAGCAAATCATTTATTTTTTGGGGGTTTTATGGAACTTTCAGTCCTTACTGCTTATGCGGACTTCTGATTTGGTTTGAGAATAAAACGGACCAGTTTTTGGCCAGAGCTATGCTGCCAGAGGTGCCCACTCACTCACTCACTCACTTACTCACTCATTCATTCACTCACTAGTTCGCTCACTCGCTCACTCACTCACTTGCTCACTCATTCACTCACTTACTCTCTCATTCATTCATTCACTCACTCGCTCACTCACTCGCTCACTCACTCTCTCACTCATTCACTCACTCATCCGCTCACTCACTCACTTACTCACTCAGTGGCTCACTCCTCAGCTCAAGAGAGCAGCTGCCCGAAAGCATTGCACAGGTCTTCAGCATGGAACAGGTTGATGAATGTAGATGTTTTTAAATAACAGCTTATCAGGGTTTTGTATTATATCTAGGGTTCAAAGCCAGGATGGAATTCTGACGAGTGACTTTCCATCTTTCTGTGGTTTTATAACACACTTTATATTTTAATTACATTAAAGAGTTTTACTGCCAATCTGACTGATCTTTACCGTCTTAGTTGAAAACCTTTCACCATAAAGGTTTCACCACACTTGACCTTCATCTGTACTTTCGGGTTAAAAACCAATTAACGGCAGAAATGTTGGCGAGCGATCCGTAACAAGCGCTCTCTGTTTTCGAATGATTTGATGTAGCCCATGTGACCTAGGTGAGAACCGCGTGCACCTGTACAGGCTCTGTGCACTAGGAGTTTGAATAGGGCAAAGGGTTTTTGACTGAGGTTTTTTGAAGTGAGATTGAGATTGAGGTCGGCAGGAGATCCAGAGTGTGGGGCCTATTTTTCATATTCACTTTCTGCGTGGAGTTTGCATGTACTCCCCGGTTTCCTCCCACAGTCCAAAGACATGCTGGCTAGGCTAATTGGAGACTCTAAGTTGCCCGTAGGTATGACAGTGTGAGTGAATGGTGTGTGTGCCCTGTGATAGATTGGCGGCTTGTCCAAGGTGCTTGTCCTGCCAAATGCATGCTGGGATAGGCTCCAGCCACCTCTGCGACCCTGATCAGGAATAAGCGGGTATACATAATGAATGGATGGATGAGAAAATTACCCTGAAATGTTAAAAATGTCCCACGAAAATGAAACATTAGTGTTCACGACATTTTTCTAATTAATTTGGATGGTGTATAAAATGGTAAGTAAAATGGATTCTGTACTGTCATGTCATAATTTCCCCCTCCATTCATTTAATGACTGTTTAGCCAAAAAAACTGGGAAAAAAACATTGTAATATCAAAGAATTAAAAAAAAATAAAAAAATCCACATGAAAGTGTTGGCACAGCAGGAACGTGTATCCTTTAACAATTTTCCCTCGTCCAGAAAATGGGGTCTGTCTGTCTTGATTTGATGATTAATGGACACATCAATCTAAATTTAAATCAGGCCAAACAATAATGAGGTTTCCGTTAATATCGGAACTGGGCCATGTAGTCTCGAAATTTCCAATTTTTCACTATTCCCCGAAGTGCCGTCGCACGTTTTCGCAAACGTCCAGGAAACTGAAGCCAATTCTCCTTCATCCGCCAGGTCCTCTGGGCATTCATTAATAATGAGCAAATTAGAGACGCTTGTTAGAGATCATGCCTGGATTCGCGTTCTCCCAAACAAAAAAATCACCACCAAGGTGGAGATACGGCGATGTAGCACACTCGTATTATACACCTGCATCTTAGACCCCCTACACCCCCCCCCCTCCACCCCCCACCACCACTAAGGTTGAGATACAGTGATGTAACACACTCATTTCACACTCAAGCATCTAAGACCCCCCCGTCCCCCGTCCCCACCGGCGTTAAGATCATGTCCCAGCACTAAACGAACTGAGGCCCTATCACAAGAACTGTTCTCTCTCACATCCCCGGAGTTCAACCACCAAAATCACCCCACCCCACCCCCCCCCCAACCCCACCCACTTGATGAGTGCAAATTAAACATCCCCCCACATCCCGGGTTTTTTTTTTTTTTTGGGTCACGCCGACGTGGCGGAAAGTGCTGGAAAAGGATAACAGAGCGTGACAGAGCGGCGAGCGCAGGCGACAGAGCGGCCCGGCCGGCGTCGCGGCACGCGGGCAGAAGTCATTACGGTGGAAAGAGAGCGGCGTTTTCTCCCTCGCTTCTCTCTTCTCTCTTCTCTTCTCTCTCTCTCTCTCTCTGCCGAAAACTCCGGCGGAGAGGCCCTCTCTCCTCCTCATCGCCGGCTAATGAATGATCCACTCAATCAACCAGGGGCTGAGTGCGGACGCCAAAGGGGCTGGCGGTAATGAGATTGGAGGGAAGAGGAACGGGGGGGGGGAGTGGGGGGGGCGGGGGGGGGCTTGGGCGACTCGGGGAGAATCTGCGATTTCCACGTGCGCTAGCTAGCCTCACAGTGAGGAGGGGGAGAATGACTTTCCAATATAACTGATGTCTGCAGCCATAATCTGGATGTTTATTTTTTCCTTTTCCTTTTTTGTTTTTTTTTTTTGGTAGGAGCTGGCTTTAATTCCACTCTGGTTTGAATAATAAACATGCAAAATGTGCAGGGGGCTGTTCAGCCCTTGCTCCCCCCCCCACCCCCCCACCCCACCACCACTTTGTAAATTGTCCTTTCAACGCTGAAGCCAACGTTAAGTCTTAAAAATGATTTAATAAACACAATTTGGGATTTTTTGCGGTTGTTTTAGTAAATTAAAAAAGTAGCAATAAAGTCCCAAATTCAACTGCTTGAATTTGAATTTTGAGGGCACCACACAAACTTTCCATTGTTACCCGATTTAAGGAAGTGTGCGTGGAGCATTTTTGGTATCAAACCCTTGCAGATTCAGCTTCAAATCTCTTTGTGAAGACTCGTGGGGGGGTTTGATTGGCAGTTTCTTCTTCAGTGTATTACAGATTCCCTTTAATCCACATCTAAGTGCAGCGTGTTCAGAGAAACTCTGAAAAGGTAATTTAAATGTGCAATAGAGAATCAGAAAAGGAGCTTTGTCATATATTATTATTATTATTATTATTATTATTTCCAAATGTGACATCAGACTCTAAGGATGCAATGGGCCAGCTGGATTAAGATCAGTGTTTGATGCATTATGGGAAAGACTAGCTAGATATGATTGTGGCTGTGACCTGGAAGATCAAGGACAAACAGCCCCTATGACATCACAAAAGGCATTGTTCCGTTCAGCAGCAACAATGGGCTCATTTTGATTTGAAAGTGCTGATAGGAGTGCTCTGTGTCTCTGGGCTTAAGAATCACAGCAGGGGGTCAGTAATGGAAAAGGTTGCCTCTTCATAATAATCATCATCATCATCATCATTACATTAATAATTAAAATGTATCTGATGTATATTTAAGGCTTTGCTTTTGCTCCCAGTTACCGTAGGTACGTCTTTAACGGAAGGGCCTGAGGGCTCGAGAAGAACTGAACTCTTTCTCAAAGGACACGTACAGCGATGAAATCATCGCTCAAAGGCCTCTTATTTTGCATCTGCAGCTCTTGCTAGAGTTGGCCGTGTTTCACAAATGTGCAGAGGGTCAAAAACACACGACAGATTTGTGCAGTATAAACTTTTACCTGATTCCTGTCACGCTGCAATCAAAGAATGAAGCAGTGCAACCATAACCCAAATAAGGTGATATCATTTGAGAGTCCCATATTGCTGCGAAAGAGCAATATGGTGCCAAATATCTCTAGCAATGTCACAGTTTAAATAAATTGATGCCTAACGACAACTACTAATTTCAATTGAAAATTAATGAGGCAGTCAACAATGAATAGACCTGTAAAATCAAACCATGTCTCTCCACTGCAGGACACAGTACATCTCAGAAGTAGGATGGGACAAAGACAGCATTTGATGCCAATCACATTTTGGCTCTCAGAAATTCGTTGAAAATAACACTTTCCACTTTCCATGTGTGGGTGCATTAACGAGGACAATGCTAGTCCTCCTTTGTTAAATGCTGATCTCAAGCCCAAAATCCAGAGGCTGCCTGTGATTTTATTCAGGTATTCTGCCAAGTGAAAAAAATAAAATAGAATAAAAAAAACCTTTAAAAACTATATGTCTGGTTAGCGATCTGGAATAATTAGAACTGGAAGCAATACCTCCCACCAAAAAGGCAGCCCGTATAATTTTGAGACACCTGAGACCTATCTTGAAAATTATTTTTCCTTTTAAAGATGACTTGCGAAAGGTCACTGGGTTCTGTGCTGCGATGCGCGCCACGGTCCAGCATTGAATCCCAACCACCCCTGCCACTGCGACTGCGGCTGGCAGTCCCGCAGGATGGTACAGAACTGCCGGTAGCGTTTACTGCGACCCCTTCTGGGGCGGAACGGTTTTAGCCAATGGGATCGCTCTCGTCGGATTGCGCAAAGTGACCCCTCTGGCTGGTTTGACACGCGACAATCCCAACTGCACATTAACTCTGTAAGGTGTGAGAGCGCAAGTAAGCGATTGGAATGTCCTTAAACTGAACATTCTAATGCTGATGTCACAATCACTACCGGTAATGGAAAGCGATGAGGTTCTAGAACACTGACTTGGAATTTTGGATAGAGAAAAAAAAAAACATTCCAAAGACCCTACTCTTCCAAGGGTTAAGGGTCTGATTTGCTAAGCATATGCAAAACCTTTTATCACAAGCAAAACTAATACCACAACCAATGATTTGTGCAAAATAAACACCATGACTAGTGATTGGTCATGTTATTGGTTTAGCACATGCTAAAGGCCTCCTTATATCAGGCCTCAAGTGAACTCTCCACTGACACAAATCACAGGATTAAAAAAACACTGTTACTGGGAAAGAAATTCTGCACCCTTTGATGGTCCACTTATATATATATATATAAGGATCCACGTATGACATGAACTTAAAAATATCAATGAATATATAAATAAATAGGAGAAAGAAAAGTTAGGGATTGGCTTATAAATGATACAGTATGCATTGACTAATTGTTTACTTAATATACAGCACATGTTTGTCTCATGTATACATGTCTGCTGGAATATGTATATATATATATATAGTTTTTATACAGTATGGATATGCAAATGCACAGAATGTATGCATTATATATGAATGAATGCATTTCTGTATGTATGTTTGCATTGTAGATGTATGGAATATTGTATAGTCACATGCTCATTAAAAGCAATTATCATGAAAGAGCATTAACTAAAAATTGAGCAGTGCATTGTGGGATATCTGGCTCCAAGATTTCTATTTTGAAAGAGAACATGCTGTTCTATGTATTCAACGGTGTGGTTTTATTACTGATTTGATTTTAAATCAAGAAAAAATCAATACAAATACATTAATACATTAATGAAAAATGGTGAAATTGAAAACTTTTTTATTTTATGTTAGTCATACACCAAAAATAAATAAATAAATAAATAAATATATATATATTCAATGTGTGTGTGTGTGTGTGTGTGTGTGTGTGTTCATAATGCCAACCACCACAAAACACCTATATGACTTATTTAACTGATTTCCTCATTTTGAATTTTCACAGTTGCCGTGCCAATGGTAAAAAAAAAAAACCTGTATGGTATTTTAACTGAATTCCTTACTTTTTCATAGTTGCCATGTCAACAGAATATAGTGCAATCGCCTTGTGTAGGATTACTATAATCATTATACAGTGCACAATAAATGCATCTGCAGGAATAACTCTCAGACTTCCTTGCAAAGAAAGACAATGCATCACTCATATTATTCTGGAAAACGCATTCTTACGTTCAGTCCTGGAGTGCTCTTTTATTCATTTTTCTTTCTCCACACAGTGAAATATCCAGTGCTAATTCAACTTTAACCATGTTAATTCAGCTCTAACCGATAACAGCTGGTCCCAGGTGACCGTTAACTGTGCAGTCATATTGTGCAATCAAAATGAAAGGAGTTGTTTATCGCAGCGCTATGGAGCAAAACCAACCCTTTGAAGAGTAAGTTTTTGGAAATGTTTTTTGAAATTTTTAAAAAAAATCTAAATTCCTGAGTCAGTGTGTTCCAGTCCTCCATTTCCTTCCGTTACCACACAGTAAAATGTGCGGCGTCAATTCAACCCTAACAGTGTTAAACTCGACTCTTAACAGCATCTCGTTTCCGCTCTGGAAACGTGGACCAAAATGTCATCCGCTAACTGCTGAATAAACCCTGGGGGGGATTTGTACTGCGCAGCAGCGATCGTTGCATCAGCGTTGGAACGTTCCGCCGAGAACATTCTGATCGCAAGCAAGTTCTAACTCTAAAGGGGTTAAGACTGCAAGGTGTCCACTGCACTGCGTGGCCTCCTTTGCAGCGGCAGCCCAAGGCCTTGTAGCCTTTGTATTCATATACCCTGGGCTTTCACACTTCCACATGCCTTCGCAGCTGAGTCATGCCTTGCATTGTCAAACCCTTTCGCGGCGTGCGTACGGAATGGGACACGAAGCGTACTGAACGCAAATGTTTGCGCGCGCACGAAAATGTATTTCATGCGTAAGCGCACGCAGGCGACAACGTATAGGCCTGCTGCCATGTGACATCTATACACGCACAGACAGACTGAAGCATGCAAACACACGCGCGCACGCACACACACACACGCACAGACAATTTTAAATTTACCAGATGACCTGCAGTTCGCATTCTATGCCAGGTATATATAAAACTACCATCGTAACTACTTGAACATTCAAAGTACTCTTGTACTACTTGAAAAGCTTACAGAGGATCTGAAATCGTAGATCTTTCACAGATCCACTCAAAAAAATTCCAGACTGAAAAAAGACGACAATACTACTCATTGTATTTTCATTGTTAATCGATTGCTCACATTTGTTCTGTCTCTCCAGAAGACGCAACTAAATTATGAGGCGTCACAAAACTCTTCAAAACAAAAATTATTTTCCAGTGGTTTTATAGATTCAAATCATTGTGGTTTCATTTCGGTCTTCAGAAATTTACCTGCATGGCATTTGTGCTGTAAATGGGAATGATTTGAGATTCAGAAATGTGTGTACTTGCACTGTGCGGACCTAGCTATGTGTGGCATGAGCTGTATAAGAGTAAAATAATGGTACCGTCCTATGATTGATCATGATAATTTATCGTGATAGGTTAGGTTAATTGGAGAGTCTAAATTGCCCCTAGGTGTACCCCTGCCGTTGCCCTTGACCAATGCACTGGCCTCAGAACTGGAGCTGGTCCCCAGGCGCCACACTGTGGCTGCCCACTGCTCCTAACTAACTAAGATGGGTCAAATGCAGAGGACACATTTTGTTGTCTTAGAAGGCAATGACCTGAATTGGATCTAATCTAATCTAAAATAATAATTAAGGTTGAAGGGCTGAAGTCCTTAGTTTAAACTGTGTTATGGACAGTCACCTCACAACAGTTGACAAACGCACTAGAAAATTGAAGTGGTTATAAGAGGAATGTACAGGTATGTGCAGTCTTTTTTTCAGTTTTTTTTATGCCTGAGGTTTTAAAACTGAGGGAGTCGTATCGCTTCTTGGTTTAGTAGTGAAAGAGCTGCAATATGAGCCTGTGTCTGGGGTTCCACAGGTAGGCCTAATGGTATGTCTCCATCTCCATCAAGAATCAGAGGTGGGTAACCCGGCTTCAAAGAGTAAAAAGACTGACCATGTATTTGCGCCACCAACATGCACTAAACCAGCTGATTACAATAATTAGTTCTCCTACCATGGTGAAGAGTTATGCTAATTAGAATCAGCTGGTTTAGTGCATGGTGGTGGAGCAAATACATGGTCAGTCTTTTTACTCTTTGAAGCCAGGTTACCCACCTCTGTCAAGAATCATAGCAAACTCTGCTTTTCAGGCATGCCCTATCTGTGACTTATCGCTCTATGGTCCCAGTTTGGAAAGCTGAAAAAAAAGTGTACGGTCGGCACCCCTATATGAGGGGCTGGGTCACTGCAAATATCAAGCAAAATGGATATCTGCTAAAAATCAATATCGGCGAAGCCCTTCCGCAAACAGTGGCCCTCCAGCCAATCTCGCGCACGGTCGGGCAGCAGTCCCCGCATTGCATAAGGGAGGCTGTGTATTCCACTGCTTAAAGCCATCCTAAGCGTTGTCTTCTCTGCGACGGCTTCTCGCGTCCACATTGACAACAGGCGAGTTCTGACCCGTGGCCTACGCGTTTCCAGGGGTTGCGGATTACGTCATGAAGTTCACGCGCCTGGTAGCGGGAAGCCAAAAATGGAAACATTGATATATTGGTATATACGACCGCAATACTCAGACACAATGACATACTCCATGTAGACCATGGTTTAATATGAAAATATGAATTGAATGAAGTACATTAAGGCATTTACTAGGATAACCCATCGGTCCGGGAAGAGAATCTGCTGCTGGTTTGATCAGAAACCATGGAAAGCATGAATCCGCATGTTGGCTGCATCTAGGCAACTCTGCGTGTCACCCGACTCACCTCATGCCGTGCGTTTGTCCATCCCCAGGGTCTTCTCTGGAGGTACGGTCAGAAGCAACTTGACCCATTTCCGTGCAACTTTTCTTTTCTTTTTTTAATGAACATTTTTCTGACATTGAGCGTACGCGCCTATGGGGCTTCATAAAGATGGTGTAGCGAAACTGCAATTCTGGTGGAAATTCGCTGGCCAATTATTATTATTATTATTTTTTAGAGCATCCATAATCATAGCACTTTTGAAACTGAATTGAACAATTCATACTTGTATATATATAAAAAAATACAATTTAACTATCGAGAGAGACAACTGCTTTTCGTCATATTTTAAAACATAACTTCGGGATATACGCGATGAGGCGCTGGAATGGCTCTCCTCGCTTGGGTCTGGTTAGTCCCAAGGTTTCTTTCCACATTCTGTCCAGGGAGTTTTTTCTCGCCTGTGATTTGCTTTACGGGGGGGGGGCGGTTAGGTCGAGGTGTGCTGTGGAGCATACTGTGACACAATTTAAAATATGCTATATTTGACATTTTATTTGAAATACTGGCTTTTTACTTTGGACTTCTGTCATGCATGCGTGTCACTGCAGACTGTAACAACTAACCTAGTTCTTTAAACAGTTCCGTCGCATAGCCTCTCGCCTTTTAAATTTGTGCCTAGCGGAGGTTCGTTGAAAACATTCAGTTCGCATTCACTGCAGCCTGAAGTAACGCAGCGGGGAAATTAAAATGGACATCCTACTTGAAAAACGGGAAAAAAAAAATCTTGCGTCATGTCTTTCATAACTCTGTAGGCGTCGTGTTCTTCTGCATTTTTTTCCTTCCGTAATTCCTTACATTCTGCAACAGAGTTCACCAAAAAAAAGGAACGCGAATGCGTCAGACGTTTAAGTTATTTCCGTGGTCGAAAATAATAATTGGCGAAAGGATGACCGACTAGAGCAAAAGTCCAGCTGAAACCAGCTGTCCACAATGGTCAAATGTATGCTACACACAAAAATATACTGATGTTTATTTAATTCAAGGGAAAGACCGCAGCCCTGTGGATCTGCATTGCTTCCCAGCGCACTGCGCGTGAATGTGTTCCAGCCTGAATCGGGATCACTGGGCGTGCAACAGGGAGCTGTGCGCTGACGTTTCTTCACAGAGAGAAAGGAACGGAGTCTATTCTTACGGACTTCACACCTTAACCAGGCTGCGCAGTTGTTGCAACCCGCAGTACCACACTGAACTTTGAGAAGCCAGGCTACCATTTTTCAGCATGTTACACATTCGGCATTCTGAGTTCAAGGCCGTCGGCAACACTTTAATATAACTGCAGAATTGCTGGGAAATATCGATTATTCTACGCTGATGTGAGATTTCCTTCCTTTGGAATGATGCGGACTCTTCAGGAATTCATAGGGTTTGTTTTCTGCTCCAGTTTCTACATCCAGCTTGGCTACTCTTTCGAAGGTAAATATCAGATATATAGAAATGTGTGCTCGGTTAAAATTCAAGGCTATGTTTCGCTTCATTTAA
>NC_057940.1:6057838-6067838 GCF_018555375.3 Anguilla rostrata | reverse complement strand
TGTATACACAGCAAAGGCATTACCTGTGGCTAAATGGAATGATCGGGGGTGGCAGTGTTTGGAGATTAGCCTCATTTACTGGCCTTGGGCCTGACCTGACAGCACATCTGGTGGCAACAGTGCCCCACGCTGAGTTACCACATGCAGAAAAGCATCAAACCCGACCGGTGGTTTTCCCTGCTCATCACAGCTCGGTTAGTATTCATCATCGAAAGTCGAGGCCTCTTTTGATTGGGTCAGGGCCGGTTCGGGAAAACACGGGAGTGGGCGGTTAACAAGCCGGGTGCATTTCCCGCTCTTGTTCCGAAATCACGATGACAACCTGTAAATGGATTCTGTTCGAGAGAGGGGGGGGGGGGAGAAAAAGAGAAGGGTAACAGTCTAGGAAAGAGGACTGCAAGCGTTTGCGGGTCGTTCGATTTCTTATAACAGGTCGACTTCAGCTCGTGACGGTCGGCGCACGTCGGACCGAAAGTGATTTATCAGCCCTGACGTGTTCACATCTCATAGTAATGTGGCGGCGTGGGACTGGATTTGAAAAGTCAAGGGGGGTTGCAAATATGAATCCAAGGTGATATATTTGGGTTTTTTTTTTTTTTTTGTATTTACTTGCGCTTGCCTCTGCGTATCTCGTGCATAGCTGCATTTATTATGGCGTGTCAGTGCAAGAGCCGTGTTAGCAGACCTGTGACCAGATGTTCAAGTGGGGTTTAGTCCCCTCCGGGCAACTGCTGCTGCCCTCTTTAACCAGCACCTCTGAATAGCTTTTGGGGTTTTTTTTCATCCCCCTTCTCACGTGAATAAATAGAGCAGTGCAGGCAGTATACTGCAGGCTACTGTAGGCATGGCTGTCATTTTCAAGCCAACAGTGTGACACTGTGATGAAATAAGACCTGGCTTCTTATTTATTTTTTCATCATGTAGCACGCTAGTATGGATCTGTGCCAGTTAAATAACCCCCCCCCCCCCACCCTCCCTTCCCCCTGTCCCCGGTGAAGGGGTACGTGGCGTGCTTACTGTACTGTACGTGACTCTGGCGGTTGGCCATTATCGGTCATTTATGGAACAACGTCTCCCCAGAGCGTCCTTGCTGAACAGCGCCACACGCGCTGTCCTGTGAATACCGCCACTGATTGCCTCTTATGTTGCCTCCAGGTGTTGTTATTAGCAAGCCGTCAGCAGACGGTATGTCCTCCGTCCAATCTCTACGGTGTACATAGGAGAGAGCGGGAAAACTTCCCCAGCATCTCCTGTAGGGGGCGCCGTTAAACTCAAAGTTCTGCCTTGAAGGCGTCCGCTGAATCCCAGCGAGCGTGAGCCATTTAAAATATGTCCGCCATCCAATCTCTACGGTGTACAGGAGAAATTGGTGAACTTTCTCAGCACCTCCTGTAGGGGGCGCCATTGAAACTCCATTCGGCTTCAAAGGCATCCATTTAATCCCAGCGAGCGTGAGCCATTTGAAATATGTCCGCCATCCAATCTCTACAGTGTACAGGAGAGAGCGGTGAACTTCCCCAGCACTGTCCTGTAGGGGGTGCTGTTGAAACTCCGTTCCACTTCAAAGGCATCGGGGCTTAATCCCAGCGTGAGCGTGAGCCGTTTGAAATCCAAACAATTACTGGGGACTGTCTCCATAATCTACTTCATGCGGAATTCCCTTTTGTCACGGGATTTGAGGAATCCAGGCAGGCAGTGATTATCTGTGACATGTATCCTGGCAATTGATGTTTGCTGAGTACCGCACAATAAGTAATAGCAACGGCATTCATTTGATAATGGGGCCCGCAAGCGAGCCAAGCTTATTTTAGGCTGCAAAGCTGAGGGGCTAACAGAAACATATTAGCGCTGGCATTGCGTCTACAACGTGACAGTGCAGCCTAGTGAGATGCTATGGAATGCCTATGGGCGAAATCCATACGTGTAGGATTGGGGGCGGGGGGGGGGAGACAGGGAGACATGTGACCCCCAAATATTTTCATATGAATGAATTGATAGACTAGCTAGTATGCTTGAGACTTGATGCCACTTGCATTAGCATGTCTCTCCCCAAAAGTTGAAATGAAACCTACACCTGTGGGTGAATCAGACTGTACAGACACACACACACACGGTATGATGATAGATTTGGGGGTTTTGTCTGAGATTCTCTGAACAAAGAACACATTCCCTAAATGTTGTTTATACCAAAAGTCAGGGCCATCGCTATTGGGGTCAAAGCTGGTGACAATTGTAAGGACCCACAGCCGGGGGGGGGGTGGGGGGTACAGCGGGAGAGGGCCCACAAAAATTCAATTTATTTTTATTAACAAAGGGGGGCACAGAGCAATATTCTTTCAGGGGGACCAGAATTCCCGGTTTGACCCCTGCCAACAATGACCAACATGAGTCAGCTTTCATCGACAGGAGGTTGATATTGAAAGCGGGCTGGCAGTTTTAAATATGGAGGAATTTCTGGATCGGCATATGATGTGTGGGTCTGTTGTGCAATTTTTTAAATGTTCGTTTCCACCAGTACAAACACAGCCTGGCTCAGCATATGGACAATATGTCAGTCAGAGTATGGTTTGGTTGAATATGGTTTGTTTTGTTGAATTCTGTAGAACCTAAGGTACCTTTCGTGAAATGTGAAGTTTCTTTTAGACATTCAAAGCAGCATTATTTAACAAAACTATTCATCGTGGTGCAGTGGGTAGCACTGTTGCCTCACAGTAAAGAAGGTCTTTGGCTCATATCCCAACATGCTTGCACGTTCGCATGGAGTCTGTGTGGAGTTTGCATGTTCTCCCCGTGTCCACGTGGGTTTCTTCCGGTTTCCTCCCACAGTCTAAAGGCATGCAGGTTAGGTTAATTGGAGAGTCTAATTTTCCCCTAGGTATGAGTGTGTGAGTCAATGGTGTGTGTGCCCTGCAATGCCCTGGCGACCTGCCCAGGGCGTATCCCTGCCTCTCACCCAATGCATGTTGGGATAGGTTCCAGAGCCTCATGTGACCCTGACCAGGAATAAGCAAGTGCAAGTGTAGATAATGGATGGATGGATGCATCATGGAATTATCTCAATTGGCATACATGGCCAAAAGTATGTAGACAACTGACATCCAACATCTCATCCAAAATTATGGGCATTAATATGGCGTTGGTCCACCCTTTGCTGCCATAACAATCTCTACTCTTCTGGGAAGGCTTTATACAGGGTGTTAGAACGTTGCTGCAAGGATTAGCTTACATTCAGCCAGAAGAGCATTAGTGAGGTTCGGCACTGATTGGGCGATTAGGCCTGGCCCGCAGTTGGCTTCCCAATTGATCGCAAAGGTGTTGGATGGGGTTGAGGTCAGGGCTCAGTGCAGGCCATTCAAGTTCTTCCACACCATTCTCGACAAAACCATTTCTATAGAGACCTCGATGTGTGCCTGGGGGCATTGTCATGCTGAAACAGGAAAGGGCCTTCCCCAGACTGTTGGGGAAGCACAGAATCGTCTAGAATGTGATTGTATGCTGTAGCATTAAAATTTGCCGTCACTGGAAGTAAGGGGCCTAGCCCAAACCACGAAAAACAGCCCCAGACCAAGTGGCTGTTTAGATACTTCTATGGTCATATAGCGTATGTTCCAAAAAAACAAGGACATTGTATGAAACATCATACGGAGGGCAATGTTCTTCCATTAGAACTCATGTAAACTAGAGTGGGTGGACTCCTATGTGTCGTTTTATGTCCTCTTGAGACTAATAACAAGTCATGTACTACCTTAAGAATCAATGGGGAAATGGAGTAAAGTGGTTCTATGTTGTCCATTAAACCAGCCAGGGAACACAAGCCTAGCCTAAGCACAGGATACAGCACACTATTTCCAACACACCCCCACAAATCTGGCTCTTTCACTGCTTCCGCTCTGTATTCTTCATCACAAACACTTATTTTAATTACGTTTTCGTTGCCCAGTCTAGGTTCTTGCACATTAAACAAGAATATGCAATTATGCTCAAACACTTTCTCTCTCTATGTATTTTACGGTTTACTTAATTAAACAGCAGCAATTACTGTATTAAACACTTTTTAAAATGTTTCTATGGTTTTGCCATGACGCATTAAACAACAATAAATAATCATTTTAAAATGCTTTCGCTCTCGCTCAACATATTTTATGGTCTTACCTTGACACGTAAAACAACAATAATTAGCGTATTCTTAAACACTTAGTAATATTTAAATTTTTCGGACATCGTCAGTTGGACGAAATAGCGGGTAACTTCATGACGTAAATGCAAAACGACGGATACTCGGTCGATTTATAGCGAAAAGCCCCTGTAGCGTGACTCAACCAAATTAAAAATGATAATAGCGAGCATGTCTAGGTACTTGGGTAGCAAATATTTACATATAGATTGTTGAATATCCATAATCACATCCACTCTCATAGCCAGTTACAGTAAATCAATTCAGCTACAGGAATTGATGGGTGGTGAAAAGATCTCGTACCTCAAGCACATGGTCACCTGCATTTATGACATAATTGAACCCGTTATATAATTCAGAATTGTTATTAAATGAAGTCAGAAATGAGCACTGCCCTGGCTATTCGTATATGCGGTTTTACCTGAATGGTTATCTGTAAATCATGGTTGTTCCGGTCTTTGAGTGTCTCACAACAATCCGTTGACACCGCAAACCCAAACGTTAGCTTGTCAGAGCACAGTAATCTTAAAAAGTGGCATTTCAGACACATCTGTTGATGTGTAGAATCAGGCCGTTGCAATTCAGCATGCAGTCAGTTTTAAAACTGCCATGCCTCAGCCGTGTTCTGTACTTTTCTGTTTCATTTTAGTCTATCTATACTGCATGAAATTGTGAAATGCCAGATTCCTACAAAAAAGTGATCGTTTTTAACGGATTGATTGGTTGGTTTACTGTAACGGTGATGGCACTGGTTCTGATGACTGATCAGAAACTGGTTTCAGACAGAGTCAGACCCAGCTTTGACTCTCTGGATCAAAGTTGTCTGTGAAGGAGCTGGAGCAGCAGAAAATGCCTCAGAGGGGGCTTCACAGAGTCAGAATTTGCGGGACTATTCCCTCTGATTTAAAAAATTTTTAAAAAATTTTAAAAACGAGAAGCAGCCAATCACAAGCGTGTGTCGCTGTGTTTCCACGGCAGTCCGCTCTACTATACCTCGCTGATTTCTATCCTGGATATTTTCTGTTCTCCAAACTTGGATGGCTTGATTTTTTATTTGCATGCTTGTCCCCTCGCTGTGATATCCTCTGTGATGCCGGGCAGCGTGAGTCTTCTCTGACACATCCAGTGCCGGTGCAGTCATCCTATCAGACGAGTCACAGGTGCGCAATCAACCAGAGTGAGTCAAAGTTGCACAGCGAGACAGAGAGAGCCAGGTGCGGGGAAAAAGAGAACTGCGAGAGCACTGATGCTGCTCTACCTGTGATTCCCGCTGAAAATTCCTCCACTTTTCACAAGACCACGTTATCAGCTACAGGTGGTTTAAAAAAAAAAGTTTTTTTAAACCAACATCATGGCCTATATACATTGCTGCTCTAATGAACTTAGTAACATTTTAAGGCGTGAGGTCACAAGTGTGTGACTAGAACGTTCTCACCTGAGCATTCTAAAGCTGATGTAACAGCCCCTGCTGGTGACTGAAAGCAGTGGAGTTCTAGAACACTGACTTAGAATATTGAAGAAGAAAACATTCCAAAAATAAAACCTGCTCTTCAAAGAGGCTAATTAATGAGATTAATCAACTCATTCATAATGGATTAACCATAGAACAACATTATCATTAACAAGAAATATTTTTAAAGCCATTGAAAGCGATAAAATAATACACATATGCTTGCGTGACATATGCTGCTTTGGCAGCCTGTTTGGGCCAATGGAATATTGTTGACTTTATTTGTATGGCAGATTCAGAAGGCTCCTCCTGCATTGTACTCTGAGCACAGCTTATTTAGCAATCATCTATCAGGTGAGCATTTGCTTGTTACTGTTAGCTGGCTGACCGAAATAGAGGAGCCTTTTCTTTAGGTAAAGCACTTTCAGGAAGGATTTTGTTCTTTCATTTTCAAGTTTATTTGTTTATAACTTGCTTTCATCCCTGTCTGTGATTGCACACTCACTGGAAAGGAGTCCGTACTGCTCTGGCTTGTAGCGATGCATCTGTGCCTGATCTCATTGCCTGCTAATGTAGCTAAATTAGCATTGTAACGATATGAACGTCTGTCTGGACTTCCACCGGAACGTCTGGTTTTCCAATGATCTGTACGATATGTCCAATTTGCGGTCCCTGTGGCCCGAAGAGTAGAATGTACAGTCTGAGTAATTGATGGAATAGATTTACTGGTAGTGTGTGCAATGAATTAACGTCTCAATCACTCTCCGGTTCGTGATTAATTCCGATAGAACTCTCTGACCCACCCACTCCCCCCCCACCCTCTCAGTCTGCCAAAAGATACGGGAGCACCCCCACTTTGGTTATGATTTAGCCTCCTGCTGTATATTTTGTCCGGTTTTTGACATATTCCAAATCTGACCACAAATTTCCCACAAAAAATCCACAAAAAAAAAAAAAAAAAAAGAGTGCCTCCATTTTTATGTCCAAGGGATGTGGTGTCAATGCCAGAAAACAGTATGTCACTCTGTTCCCTTCCTGCAGAAGAGCTCTGTTTCTGCTGACTCTGGTCTCTGTGTGCTCTGGGACTGGAGTCAGCCAGTGGCCTCTGAAGTTGAGGCGCTAAGACGTGCTCGTATATGACACAAGTGACAACCTCGGTACCTGTGAAGTATCGTCACCTAGATTTACAGTGCAGCAGTGTAGTATAATGGGTAAGGAGCTGGTCTTGTAACCTAAAGGTGACATAGCGACATAGCTCAGGAGGTAAGACCGATTGTCTGGCAGTCGGAGGGTTGCCGGTTCAAACCCCGCCCTGGGCATGTCAAAGTGTCCTTGAGCAAGACACCTAACCCCTAACTCCTAACTGCTCTGGCGAATGAGAGGCATCAATTGTAAAGCGCTTTGGATAAAAGCGCTATATAAATGCAGTCCATACATTTACCATTTAAAGGTCACAGGTTTGATTCCCGGGTAGGGCGCTGTCATTGACCAAGGTACTTAGCCTGCATTGCTTCAGTGTATATCCAGCTATATACATGGATGCTATGTAAATGCTATGTTTTGTTGTCTGGATAAGAGGCTCTGAAGGATGCCTGTAATGTAATTTTACCTGTCTCCGTATTTTTTTGCCGGGAGACTGAACACATCTGAAATACATCCATCGTCAAAAATATAAAGTGGTTGTAGATGTCTGGGGGGTTGGGGGGTTGATTGAGTTCAATGACAAGAAATATATAAAATCTTGGCTTCAGTTTTTTAATCAAAGTTAAGGACAAACTGTAGTCATCTTAGATTGAATTCCAGGTATAGCCGCAATTCCGCCAATATTAAATGTCTACCGATTCCGGAATGGACTTAATAACCTCTTCACCAAGGTTCTAAGGACGTGGTCAAGGCAACAATCTACCGTCGGATTTGTAGCCTATGTCTAAAACCCATTTAATTGCACTTTCTGCAAGGGCCCCGATGCTTTTAAGGTAATTTAGATTGCACTGGCGGACAGGCTAACAGCGAAAAAGCCTAATAAGAGTTTAACACAGAGCTGCTACCGTAGGCTGAGTGGAGAAGTGGCAATTTCTGCTCCCAATCAGAGCAGGGCCAAGAATGTGCTGGTAGTGCGGAGGAGGAGGAGGAGGAGGAGGAGGAGGAAGGGGATGGCCGTGTTAGCGGGTTTCAAGTGAACCGCGCGCCGCCAATGCGGAACACGAGCGGCGTCCGCGAACGCAAGCGAGGCGGGAACGTAGCGGCTCGGCTCAGGTAAATATAGCGCCCCCACGTCTACGTTCGATGGCCAGTTAACTAACTATGCCGGTACTACGCTACATTACATAACATTACGTTTATTTAGCGGACGCTAAATTTATTTATCCAATGCGACGTACAGAAGTGCACATCATGGTCATTGGAGCAACTAGAAAAGGCTGGTTCAATAAGGTCCAATACTAATTCCGTACAGCTATTTCCAGCCAAGAACACAGTTCAGTTCACGCAGTGAACACTATTCTGGCCTAACCTATGCCAAGCCAAACTAGGGAGAAGAGCAAGTGGCAGTACTGACACTAACTGGGCGTGGCACGAGAGCATCAAAGTTGTTCCCCCCCGTCAGAGTTGAGTATGAGTAGAATGGAGAGCATGCGCCTCTGATACAATCGCTGGTCGAGATCAGCACTCATTCTCATTCTGAATCTGTACTTTTTGTGCTTAACCCAATTTGAGTGATGGATTCAGGCCAGTCTTAAATGTTTTTTTTTGCTTTGTTTTTTTTTTTTTACTTTACATAATTTTGTTATTTAAAGCCTCTGCCAAACTGCTCGCTGCATCTTAAAATCAAGCCACAGATACTTGGACGATTTTACTTGTTGTTGTTTTTTTCTTCTTTTTTTTTTACACCCCGATTTAAGGGCGGAAGTACATTGCAGACGATGAATAAAACCGCACATTCCGCTCGAGAGCGATTTCGTATTCTGTGCAGGGGGGCTCGCCTTTTGATGCAACGAGAAATAAATGTCAGCGTGCGTGTGCAGATGTAATCTGCATCCTGACCAGGAGGGTGACCTTGAGAAGCACCCTGCTAACGGTCTTATCGCCCGCGCGGGAGCTACGAGACGCGGACGCTTATCCGGTTCCCGGAGAAGTGTTCGCATGTTCGTCGCGTCCCGTCGACGGTCCCAACGTCACGCCGATAGCGCGTGCGGCCTTATCTGTCGAGAGGAGACATGGAATAGCAATTCCTGGACAGAAGCGATCCCATTCATCTCATACTGGCGTTAATTAAAGGGCGGGAAGTCAATTTAACAGTCGATCGGGGCTTTGTCGTTGGGATGATAGCTTCGCGTGCCGCTCTTAAGCTCTGAATAGGCTATAGACGGTGGTCTAGGCCTGATCCCATAAGAATGATTTAAGCATGCAGTACATCACGCGTGTCTGAGATCTCAAGGCGGTTTTTAAATTATGTTTGATGAATGTTGTAACATACAGAAAGGAAGTCGCATTTAAAAACCTGAAGTAGAGAATATTTATTGATCGATATACATGTATATATATTGTCTAGCAATGTACAGTATATAGTGTAGATTACTGATGTGATTTAATTTGATAGTACGTGGAAGCAAAACAGAATATGGTACAGATTTATATTCTTAATCGAGTCGATAACTACGCCATTCACTATTGAAACCGCATTGCTGATAGTTGGTGCTCTTATGTAGTAGACCAAACTGAACAGATTTTGAATTGTGATGTACGCTTAACATAACAACTGACAGCAACAATTTTTTTTGCAGTTTCTTGATCTCATCTTGGTTATTAATGGGTGACTAACAATCAGCAGTGTATTACACATTAAACAAATATAATCGTTCATAATTTGTTGTTATATAGTAATAACCACAGTGCATTCTACATTTTACCATTTAATTCGACACATTTACAAGCAAAATTAGAACGAGGAGCGCTGGTAGCTCTCCAAAAGGATGTTTTAGGGGTGTGAATCCACAGTTACTTCCCCATCATTGAGTAAACATTTTTTCTTTTCTCTTTTTTTTTTATTTTTAACAATTGTAAATTTCTAAGCTTTAAAATTCACAAGTGAAATTCACTGGCCAGCAGCCATTACCCACGCAGCCAATGATGAAAGACCGGGGGATACGGTAGTAGCACAGGAGCCGAAATGGAGATTCATTATGTCATAATTAGGCGCATGCCGTTTCCGTGCGCGCGGGCTGAAGGAGTAATGGGGCTCTTTTTTTCTTTTTCGCGGTCGCTCTCCGCGCGCGGCGGCGGAGGCGCGTTTTATCGTCCGCTAAGTGCGTGTACCTGTAAATTCTACACGTCGAATTGAGACGGAGCGCTCTCTCGCGGGCTGAGGAGCTGTGGGT